>NC_136434.1:144572961-144840461 GCF_052849685.1 Lactuca virosa | reverse complement strand
TCAAATTCTTTATCATTGTTATTTGTGATATTTTCAGTTGAGGATGGTGATGATCATGCGAGGTTTGGGTAGATGATCGGGATCATGTTCTGGCTCTGGTGTAGAGCCCATTAAGGAGAGGCTGCGCGATCTTATCGCAGCCGAGGTTACTCGCGGCATACTTGACGCTACCCCGGTGATCTTTGGTACCGTCAAGGAGGGCATCATGGAGATCATGGAGGAGCGGCTCAGATCCTTCCGAGCTGAGATTGTTGAAGGCCAGATTGTGGCCCGAGCTCCGTCGTTCACAGAGTTTAAGGCATATGGAGCGCCAAAGTTCTTTGGGGTCAGGAATCCCATCACTAGTCAATGTTGGGTGGTAGACATGGAGAATGCCTAGCGCACTAGTTTTTGCCCCGAGGTGGAAAAGGTGGGGTTCACATCTTGTATGTTGAGGGATCGAGCACGAGACTGGTGGGAGGAGGTTACCCGTGAAGTGCGATCAGCAGGTGTGGCTGAGATACTTGGGAGGAGTTTGTCAGGAGGTTTAATCGGAAGTTTGCACCATCCATCGAGGAGCAGCATTTAGTGAGAGAGTTCTAGGAGTTGCAGCAGACTACTGAGACTGTGGCGGAGATCACCGCCATGTTTTGGGAGAGGGCACTATTCGTTTCGTAGTATGTTGTGGATGAGGAAATGAAGAAGAAGAGGTATCATTCCATGATGAGGGATGACATTCGGGAGTTTGTGAGCTTTTCTGGGTGCAAGACCTTGAATGACATGGTGGAGAAGGCCCGAGAGCGAGAAATTGAGTTGGAGCTCCGGACCATACGGAAGCCGGAGCAGGTTCAGGCAGCAGTAGGTCAGGCCAAGAAGCCTAAGACCTATGATCCTCCCAGTCGGGGCCAACAGGGACGTGGCCGGTGTGCCAAGTGCGGTAAGCCGCACAATGAAGCCTATCGAGCAGCAGGCTCGGTATGTTATGCATGTGGCCAGTCGGGTCACGTGAGTCGGGATTTCCCCAATAAGGGCTTGATTTGTTTCCACTGCAAGCAGACCGGTTATAAAAAGGCCGATTATCCGAGGTTGGTTAAAGGAGGAGGAGTAGTGGCGGCGCCTGCGCCCGCCACGATGAGGATTACAGATGGCCGCCCGATCAAGGCGTAAGCTCCTGCGGTGAAGAGCCGTGCATTTTAGCTGACTACTGAGGACGCCCGAGCAGCTCCTGACGTCGTGAATGGTATGTGATCTATTTATGTCTTGTTTATTTTATTATTATGCTTATTCTGTTATGATTTTATATAGGGACCTTTTTGGTCAATGGTTTTTCGGCTCAGATTCTTTTTGATTCGGGGGCTACCCGATCGTTTGTATCTCTTGCGCTCAACAAGAAGTTTCGTGATGCTCTGAGGACATTGGATTCCGCACTCTAGGTGGAGATTGCGGATGACCGCACCATGAGTGTTGCAAGAGTATTTCGGAGGAGTGTTCTGAATATGTTCGGGGAGAGGTTTCCTATTGATTTGGTTCCAATTCCTTTGCGAGGATTGAAGGTCATCATCGGGATAGATTGGTTGGGGCCCAATGGGGCCATGAAAGATTGTGAGCGTCAGTTAGTGAGGGGTCGAACCCCAAGTGGGGGAGAACTGGTTATTCATGGAGAGAGAGGCTCTCATGGGCTAGCTCTCTGTTCGGCTGTGAGGGCTAGGAGACTCCTTCTGCAGGGTTGTTCTGGGTTTTTGGCTTACATTTCGGATACGAGAGTGGAGGGCACGCCAGATATGAGCAGGGTACCAATTATGCGAGATTTTCTTGACGTATTTCCAGAGGAGTTACCTAGGGTGCCTCCCGAAAGGCAAGTGGATTTATCTACGTAGCTTCAGGAGCTGCTAAGGCGTCGCATCGTTTAGCGCCGCCTGAGATGCAGGATTTATCTACGTAGCTTCAGGAGCTGCTAGACCGGGGATTCATTTGTCCGAGCGGTTCCGCCTGGGGAGCACCGATCCTGTTCGTGAAAAAGAAGGATGGGTCGCACAGGATGTGTATTGATTATCGGGAGCTGAACAAGCTAACGGTGAAGAACCATTATCCACTTCCGAGAATTGATAATTTGTTTGATCAGCTTCACGGTGCATCGTGGTTTTCCAAGATTGATCTTCGGTCAGCGTATCATGAGATGAGGATCCGAGATGAAGACATACCGAAGACGGCATTCAGAACTTGTTTTGGTCATTATGAGTTTGTGGTGATGCAATTTGGGCTCACCAATGCTCCAGTGGCGTTCGTGGATCTCATGAACCGGGTTTGCAAACCGATGTTGGATTAGTCTTTGATTGTTTTTGTTGATGACATTTTGTCTATTCTAAGAGCAAGGATCAAAACGAGCAGCATTTGAGAGAGGTGTTGGAGACCTTGAGGAGGGAGAGGCTTTGTGCCAAATTCTCCAAATGCGAGTTTTGGTTGCGTGAGGTGCAGTTTCTAGGGCACATCATCAACCAAGAGGGTATTTTGGTAGATCTCGCCAAGATGGAGGTGGTAATGTGCTGGGAAGTTCTGAAAAATGGATCCAAGATCAGGAGTTTCTTGGGATTAGCGGGGTATAATCAGAGATTCATCCAGGATTTCTCCAAAATTGTTGTACTTTTGACCCATTTGACTAAGAAGAGTGTGACCTTTCGGTGGGGTCCAGATCAGCAGTCGGCTTTCGAGACATTGAGGCAGAAATTATGTGAGGCCCTGATTCTAGCTCCACCCGAGGGATTGGATGATTTTGTAGTGTATTGCGACGCTTCTATTTCAGGGTTAGGAGTTGTACTGATGCAGAGGGGGCATGTGATTGCTTATGCCTCAAGGCAGTTGAAGCCTCATGCGACGAATTACCCCACTCATGATTTGGAATTAGGGGGAGTGGTATTTTCCCTCAAGATTTGGAGGCATTATCTATATGGGGTATGATGTACCATCTTTACCGATCACAAGAGTTTGAAGCATTTGATGGATCAACAAAATCTGAATATGCGTCAGAGGAGGTGGTTAGATGTGGTGAAAGATTAAAACTGTGAGATCTTGTACCATCTCGGGAAGGCCAATGTGGTAGCCGATGCTTTGAGTCGTAAGACGGCAAGTGCCCCGATTCGAGATGTTTGCTTGAGGATGACAGTGATTTCACCTTTATTGGATATGATTAAGGAGGCACAGGTGAAGGTTTTAAAATAGGATCTTTAAGACTCCCACTATCCTCTTGACATATAAGACTATCTTGCCAAATATTCAAGAGATAGTGCGGATTCTTTATCAAGACAAACACTTCACACAATTGGCCTTAGTTGGTCTTTGTTTTATCCAAAACATCACAACTTACCAATTTCAAATGTACAAGAGTAGGACATTTTTACTCTTACATTTGACAATTGTTTTAAACCTTTCTTTAAGATATGTCACTCAAGTTACAATCTTGGAGTATGACTCTAAGAATTGTTTTGGAACAAAGTATGACTCATCTTCCTGATCTAACCATTTCAACAATTCATGACTCCTCTTCTTAGTCATAAGAATGCACTAAGATGACCTTTAGAGGACTAATTGTGATATGATTTCTAAATCATTAAGATGATCACAAACATGATACTAAAGTACTCTCCCATCTTTTCAGATTTGAGAAACTTTTTTCTTTCTGCCTAATTTGATTCTTCCCATTCGTTCTGCCATACATTGAGACTTTTACAATGTTTCAGAATTATACTTAAACTTGTAAGTATAACCATATTTACTAAACTTTAGTAAATCAAATAGTCTTAACGAGCTTTGTGGTGGACATGACCAGTGCATAAGAATGTGTACTCGATCCCTTTAGTCCTTCACTTGACTCACACATCCATGTGAACAAGTAATTAGTCTTGATTTTCCAATGCTTGAAAGTTCTCATTCATCATACTATTCAACTTGCATGATTCCAAGTTTCGGTCCAATTGAAACTTGGGTGATGAGGAACTTTCCTGATTTGGTAAATTTAGACATTACCACAAATGAAAGAATCAAATCCATTTTCCAATATTGCTGTCAGTGGAATCATATAAGCAACAATTTTCCACAAATGCCATTGTAAGGATACTTCAAATAAATAAAATTAAACAATTTTCTTTTATTTTAAAACTTTGCGGAAAAACTTATCCTTACAATCCACATGGAAAATTGTTGTTATCTATTCCTTAGCAATATATCATAACTTCTTAAGCAACTGCTCAAAATTCTGATGCGATCGAAATCCACCTTCGCGATCAGAATCAGCATATACTTCCTTTAAGATTTCTCTCTATTCTTTGATTCTTAAAACATCAACATGTGACCCAGTCACATCATGTAATGAGGATCTCAGAATAGAACTTAACAGAGTTAGATAATGGGCTCTACCTGATGTAGAGTCAAACTTATTGACTTTAACATCCTTAGGTAAATTTGGCAGCTTTGCAATCAACGCCCCTTCCTTCGGGAAAATAAACATATGAACCCTTTGGTAATGGGACTATATCAGATTTAGCCTTTCTCTTTACCATTTGGTCAACCGGGTTGACTATGGCCAATCCCTTTCCATTGGGAAAAGAATGCTTTTTCTGGATTTCCAGTGTCACCATTGTCACTGTCCATAAAGTTTTTTGGGAAGTTGATCTTCTAATCAACTTTGCTTTACTATCGTTCCAAATCATTGCTGATTCAGCAGCACCAAGCAAATAGATATAATCATTAAGGTTCATGTCATAGTCTGTTTCATAGTAGTCCCAAAGGAACTTACTATGTGACTTAGAAAGTGATTGAACATCCAACTTTCTCAAGACTTTGACACCCAACTCTCCCGGCTTGTCAATATGTGACTTCATCTCTAAGATGTGATCACACATAGACCTTGCTTGCCATTAGGGCTTGAGTGACCTTGAACTTGTGGGTTAGGGAGAATAATTGGAGGAGGTGGAGGAAGAGAAGTATGACTTCCATGAGCCAAACTCGGGAAGTCATATTCATTAGGAAAGCTTGGTTTGGGAAGATCATTGTTGTCTAAACCAGACATCAACAATGGGAGAAATTCACGTAAAGTTGATTTAAGTCCTTAATATAACACCCAATATGATATATTAAGGCTAGGACCCAACAAACTATTTTATAACTTGGAAGACGGATGCCGTAATCCAAGCTATAAAATATTTGAAGGTAGGTGAATGACGATTCACCAATTTCCACCAAGATAAACGAAATGTATTATTAGGTTTTAATTGGTTTTGAAACTCCTAGATTCTTTTGAGATTCATTGAACTTTTCAATGGCATGTTTCAATCTCGAGTGTGCCCTTCAGGTTTTGTGATTGGGATGCCGAGGATCACAAAACAAGGTGTGAAGTAACCATGCAAATATACTTGGTACCCTTAATATTTACCCCTGAATCGATGTGCCGGTTAACCACACACGCTCCAACGATACTATGATAAACATTAAGTTACCCTTTGCCTACCTTGTTAAGTCCAGGTTAGTGTGCCGGTTAACCACACACGCTCCACTAACAGCTTAAACAAAGTGCAAAGTGTAATTTCATGGATTAGCACCTTATTCACATTTTCCTAAGTAACTAAGATTGGGAATTTATAAGTGTTTAGTTACTTAGTATTTATCATTAATACTTTTAATGAAGGGAGAATTATAGTCCTTCTCCTACCTGTTCGGCTAACGACCCTCCACCGGTCAAGGAAGCGGTGAGTGAGAGTGGACACCCATTAAACTGCCATTTTATAGGCAGTAACCTTATACCCCCCTTATAGACCGGCTTCGTGAATGAGGCCTACTAATGGTAAGACGACTTGCTCTTATACATATAATATATTACACTTTTAATATTATAATAGTATAAGAGTGTATTTTAGACATTTAAAATACTTGGTGGTTTAATCTATTAATTAAACTAGACTTTTAATTTAATTAAACTCAAACTATATATGTATGGATTAATAATACTCTTTTAATTAAACGCTTTAATTAACTATTAATAAAGTCCATAAGAGTTAATTTGAACTATTCAACAAAACATCATAATTCCAATTATTAAACTCAAAATTAAAACCATTTAATTAATTGTTTAAGTTATGAACCCAAGAGTTTTAGAATTCAATTCTTTTTTTCATAAAAAAATTTCTCAAATTCCAAAACTTGAGGGCAAGTTTTGTAATTCTTGAAAACCTTTGGATTCCATAACTTATGGAATTAATGGTGTTTTATGATGAAACTTTCCATGTTCCATAACTTAAGAACAAGTTATGGAATTCTTTAAAACATTAACACCAAATTTTGTAACTCCATAAAAACTTTGAATCAAATTTTTTTTTTTTTAAAAAAAACTTTCATATCCATAACTTATGGAAGTTTCAAAAACCCTTAAGATCACAACTTTAAAAAAAACTTTTGAGCTCCAAAATTTTATGACAAAATATCTAACTCCTTAAAACATTTAGATCAAACTTTTAAAACTAATAAAATCATCATATCATTTTATCTTTTACTAAATTTGACCTAATTCAACTCATATAACAAATGATTCAAATTTTACAAATAATTCGTTTTTCACAAAACAAGTCATTATCTTAAAATTTAACAAACGTCATGTTTTTTTTTTCGTTTTTTTTCAACTTGAAAATAAAACATTTGCATCAATATAACAGAAAACAACCCATGGCTCTGACACCACTGTTGGGTTTTGAGCATTCTAACACTCCTATGGTGTACATGCAACCCTATAAATCTTGGATCTATGTTTTCTCTATTATACATGCAAATATTAACTATTCCAAGGTTTCATCCTAACTAGCATATTATGAAGCACCTATACTATAAAGTTCTAGTTAGATGACATACCTTTTGATGTAGCTTGATGTCTTCAAGCTTTAAGAGCTTAGCCCCAATAGTGTGGAAGCCTCAAATGGAATCACAAATCACCAAAACACCTTGGAAGAACTTGAGAGAATATGTATGCGCACTAAAATTGGCCCACTCTTATTTTCACACACTTGTGCCAATTTTGTGAGCCAAGGACCCCTTTATATATTATGGAGGATTAGGGTTACATCCATGTAAACCCTAATACCCATGACCTTTCATTTACATAGGATCCATGGGTTAAAAGCTCCATGGACCATCCATGAAAGCTTAGCCCAACCTAAATGAACTTGGCCCATTCCATATATATAAGAGTCCATATTTAATTAGTTCTTTTTGATCACTTAATTAATTCTAAATTAATTCTTGATCAATACTAATTATATAATATGATTCCATATTAATATATTAGAACTTATAATATATTAATATAAATCATAAATATACTATTCTCAAAAGACTATCCATATAAATTGTGTCGGTGAAGTGCAACCCAAATGGACCATGCCGGGTCGGGTCAAGTACATACCAAATATAGTTATGGACTTAGACATTAATCCAACAGGAAGGGTGTTATTCGGTTTCGGAAGAGGGGTAAGCTGGGACCCCGATTTATTGGTCCGTTCAGGATTGCTACCCGAGTCTGCAGGGTTGCTTAGCGATTTGACCTTCGGGATGAGCTCAGTCAGATCCATAACACCTTCCATGTGCCCCAACTCCGGAAGTGCATATCCGATGAATCTACAGTTATTTCATTGGATGACATTCAGGTGGATAAGAGCCTAAATTATGTTGAGAATTCCATTCCAGTCTTGGATAGAAAGACTAAGGCTCTTCGTAACAAAGAGGTGAAGCTGGTAAAGGTGCAATGGCAGCACCGAAGAGGCTCCGAATGGACCTGGGAGCCATAGGACGAGATGAGAACTTATTATCTTGATCTTTTCGCATCGGCAAATTTCGAGGACGAAGTCTAGTTCAAGTGGGGGAGATTTGTAACGCTTGGCTCCGATATAAGTTTATTTCTTCAAATATTTATAATTTCCTTTGGGGACTCGTCGAGTTGGAAGCTTCAACTCATCGTGTCAAGAAACATTTGGCCACAGATATTGATGAACCAACTCGAGGAGTTGGGGTGCGCCAACTCGGCGAGTTTGCGGTTGGGAAGGAAACCCTAATTTTTAGGGTGTTGCATCATATTTAAAGGCCTTAAGCCACTTGTCTGGCCTACTTACCAGCCTCCTCTGTCCAAAAAACCCTAAAAGTGTGTATCATCGTCCTTATGAGTGTGTGAGCTTGTGGAGGGCCTTAAGTGTTGATATTTTGCATATTTTTGGTGAATCTTTGAAGTGGAAGGTGCATAGTTTGGGGGGAAGACTTATATCTAGAATCTCCCCACTCATTTCAGTCATTTTGAGGTATCAAGCTTGTACCTTGCTATGTTATCATCTAGATCTCTTTATTTGGAGTTTTATCTTGATTTTGGACTCTTGGTTGAGTTGTTCAACAAGTTGAGGGTTCCAGGGGTTGTCATGTTAGATCTAGCCATTTTATGGCCTCATTTGTCTTAAAGGTTCAAGCTTTACTAGGTCCTAGGTCCCATTTATGAAATAAGTCCTTTATTAAGCCCATATTGAGTCCTAGGGTTTATTTTTAGCATGCATGTACGTAAAGTTGGAAACTTTACATGATTTTCCAGCCTTAGGAGGTCAGATCTATATTTTAGGACTATGTTTTGAGAGTTTAAGGTTTTAATGGGTTAAACCTCACTCTAATGGGTCTAGGGTTTGGGTTTGACTCATTTTGGATGGTTCCTAAGGGTAAAGTTGGAAACTTTACCTTTCTAGACATCATTTTGAAGGAGATCTGAGAACTAGAGTTCCTAGATTCGATGGAAACAGCTAAATGCATTAAGTTGTTGGATTTCTGGCTAACTCAGCAAGTTCATTAGTGAACTCGGCGAGTTGATGGGAGTTTTCCCGATCTATGCAGTTAATGGAGAAACTCGACGAGTTGAGGGGCAACTCGGCGAGTTGGGTCAACTCGGACCGTTGACTTTGACCTTTGACTTTAGACTTTGACCAAGTTTGACTTTAAGGGGGTTTTAGGGCATTTTGAGTTGTATTTAAGGAAATGTTTATGTTTAAGGGTTAAGTTGAGCTGATATTCGGAGTCGGGACCCAATCAGCTATCATTTAGTATTTAAGGTGAGTCTTCTCACAACACTCATGGGTCGAAGGCACCAAGGCCGGCCCATTAACTAATATGAAATGTTTAGTCATGGAAATATGTAATGGTTGCTATTTGATTTATGTGTGTATTTGTGAAGACCATGGGGGAGCCCATGGAATTTAACAAGACCATGGGAGTAGCCCATGGCTCGGGGATATAAGACCATGGGGGCAGCCCATGGCATTCCAAGTGAAGACCATGGAGGGAGTCCATGGCAACCTTATATGTATGTGTGTATGGCATTATGTGGTTATATGTTATGTGTGTTTTGGGAAACTTACTAAGTGTGTGCTTACAATTTTGTTGAATGTTTCAGGTACTTCTAGCTCTAAGGGCAAGGGCCGGACTTGATGGTGCATCATGCACTCTCCAACATTTTTCCCCACTAGTTATTATGGACACTCTGATCTTTCTGAATAATATGTTGATGTATCAAATTTTGGAACCAACTTATGATGGGAATTTCTAATTATTAAACATGGATTGTTAATATTTAAATGAAAAATTTTACTTGAAATTTTGGGTTGTTACACCTTGGTAACCTTTTGCGGTGTCTAGTGGGTAAACATGTGAAGACCTAGGATCAGAAACTATGTGACCCTGGGTTCGTTCATAATCATGTTGTTAACAGAAGTACTGGATTTAGTCCGTTTCAGGTGGTCTATTCTACCCAGCTATAGAGACCACTTAATTTGATGACACTTTCTGTTTCTGGTGTTGTTCCAAAAAAAAGTGCACGATTTCGTGGAGGGACTACAAGGTATTCATACGGTTGTTCATGACAACTTGGTTCGAGCCAACTCCAACTACAAACAAGATGTAGATAAGAAACACAGGCAAGTTGATTTTGAGGTGGGTGACTTTGTTTGGGTTTTTTTGACTATATATCATTTTTCAGTTGGTGAGTACATTAAGTTGTCAGCCAAGAAGATTGGACCCATGGAGATTGTGGAGAAGATCAATTCCAATGCTTACCCTCTGAAGTTTCCAAGTCACATTCGTTGTTCTAATGTTTTCAGTGTAAAACATTTGCATCCTTTTCATAGGGATTCTTCAGATGATGAGCATGGTACACATTACCCAGGAGGGGATGATGCAAGCCTTACATTCTTGAAATAGAGATATATGAGTTGTAATTTAAAATCCGGGCATGCATTGGTGTTACGCAAACACATCAATAATGTGATGTTATAAAGGTAGCGTCATACATCATTTGGTGAGTAAAAGATAGAAGCATATAAGTCAAAATTTATTCGATCCTTTTGCCCTAACAGGAAATCGATATATTTGGGCCCCTTGATGATTTGATGTCGACATCTGAAGTGCTTAGACGAGCCCGGACTGAATTGATGTGTTCAATTAGTAGTTTGAATTTTGTCATCATAAATCAGGAAATCGAGAAATAGAATCTTGGACACTGAGATTGATTATAATCCATGTCTCATGTCCATACAATATCTTGAAGAACGAAGGAGTAATTGATCACTTATCTTAGGACCTATATTTGATCAGATCAGAGTCTAGAGTTGCTTTCGAAAGCACCCTTTGTTGTTTGATTTAGAAGTTATACTTGCAATTTTAGTTATAGAATCCAAGTGGGAGACTGTTGGATTAGGTGTCTAAGACAATAACTAAATTGGTATATACTTGAATTAAAAGCAAATTCCTTTTGGGTTGTTGAGGCAGGCCTTAATGTAGAGGATCGGGCCCTTATGTTCCTAAGAGGCCCATGATCGAGTAACTAAAGAGGCTTCACGGAAATGGCCATAAATTTGGCTATGGAACTCTGTTGTGGGCCTACGACCAACCAAATCGTAGCTTGAAACAAGGAGCGCGTCATGATACGTCCCCAAAGGGTACTTACCTATTTTTTAGTCCAGAAATCACTTTCTAAATGGAGTTATACACAATTTTGTGGTTTTTTCATTATTTTTGCGTTTTGTTCTTTTGGTTTGTGTTTGGCACATGGTTGTTTTGAGACCCGTTTTAAATTCTTCTCCTTATTTATGTGTAACTGATGTAATTTGGATGATCATTCATCAGTTTTATAAACATTCAGTTTTCTCCCAAAATTTTGTGTGTGTTAGACCAAATTTTGAATTCATTCCCACGGTATTCGTAGAATTAACGTGGTTTTGAAGAGATTGTCCTAGGTATAATGTTAGAATCAACAGGCTCACTCATATTTGTAATTGTTCCGTTTCGAACGTTGCATCAGTTGTCCTCATAACCAGAAATAGCTAGAAATGATATTAGGAGAGAGAAAAATGTTTTGCTAATATATATATATATATATATATATATATATATATATATATATATATATATATATATATATATATATATATATTAATTGGGAATAGAAAATTGATATATTAACTTGTTATATGATTAATAAACTAACATGAGATCAATAGTTAAATAATTGATTTGTTAATTTATATGGTTAACAAATTAATAAAAATCAATTAGATATAATTAATTATTAATCAATTATTCTGGAATTAATTTGGGAATGATTCGAATTAATTAAAGGTGCAAAGGGTGAATTGTAATTGTTCAATAGTTGAAAAAAAGAAGGAATTCTAGAATTATCCAAGGGGTGAACAAAATTGGGAGTCTTTCTAGAGTTTCTAGAAGCTTCCTGGTTACATAAAATGAAAGGATTTGTTGTAGGATTAAATCTATTATTTAATCAATTCGGATTCTGCTTTGCTTGCAAGTTACCTAAATTATAAATAGGACCCTAAGGCCATCAATTTTTATTCATGAAATTCATAAGAATATTAGGAACGAAATTTCCTTCTTCTCCCTTCTTTTCTCTTCATTATAGGGTTTCTATGGTTTTGGGTGTAAGCCATCAGAGGTACGAGATTTATGGTGCTTGCATTCTAGAGCTTGTTCATGAAGTTTTTTATTGATTATTTACAACAATAATCAAAAGATATGTAAACCCTAAAATCCTTATGAATTTTGAAAATAGAAGGGTGTTCCTAGGGTTCTTGATTTTCATTTGTTTATTGCAATCAATAGAGAAAATTAGATCTAATAGGTTGCATGTGAACTTAGGGTTAAGTGTTTCCGCCACATATTTTTTGTGTAACCTATGAAACCCATCAACTACACCGTGCTCGTTGGCGATGATCAGTTGTAAATCATTAGGGTATAATGCTCGCAACAGTTTCTAAATTACAACTTTGATTTTATTCATCAGCGAACATCGTTTTCGTAAATCAACTCTACACGACCTAAGCCAAACCACAAGACCTACGCTACCAAGCAATCAAGATTGAGATGAACATAATCATCAACAGCCCCAAACACCTAATCAATGATTGTCTCACATAAGATTGACCCACATAAGTACTATATGAGTACGAAAACAAAATGAACTTATTTTGAAAGAAAAAAAATATTAAGGACTAAATTTGTACAAAAATAATAAGGACTAAAGGTGTAAAAAATGAGCAATATATTACCCTATTAAGTCATTTTTCCCGGCTAACCTGGAGTAACTGGTCATAAGGATTGAATGTGTACAATTTAACAAGTTGTTGTTGGATAAGGTGTATAAGTCCATAACTATTTCTGATATGTACTTGACCCGACCCGGCATGGTCCATTTGGGTTGCATGGCACCATGCAATTGGATAAACTAAAATGAGAGAAATAACACTTATGGTTTATTAATATATTATAAGTTCTAATATATTAATAATATTATTTAATTAGTTTGATCAAGAATTAATTTAGAATTAATTAAGTGATCAAAAGATAACTAATTAAATATATGGGTAGATTATGTAAATCTTCCATATCTTATATAGTGGGCTAAGAGGCTCCATGGATTATCAAGTTGGGTTCCACCCATAGGATGCTCCATGGAGGCTCCATGGGAGTTACAAACCCATGGGTCATGGAAATGAAGAGTCATGCCACATTAGGGTTTACATGGTGTAACCCTAGATGTGACACACTATATAAGCAACATGTTCTCCACCAAAATCGGCGACAAATAAGAAACAAGAGGGCTAGAGCCGATTTTGCAAGTGTAAGATTCTCTCAAAGTTTACTCCTTTGCATTTGGTGTTGTGTGAAGAATTTGAGGCATCACACTTGGGGTGCTAGGCTCACAAGGTTTCAAGGATCATAATCAACAACAAGGTAAGTTATTCTATCTTTCATTCAAGTTAAAAATGTTCCCCATGTATGCTAGATAGGAATATAACCTTGGAATTCAACTTTCCATGATTATTAGACAAACATAGATCCAAGGTTATTAGGGTTGCATCTACACTTAGGAAGTGTTAGAATGCTCAAAACCCATCAGTGGTATCAGAGCCTAGGTTTGTTTGTTGTTTTTTTTTTGTGTGCAAACAGCTTGAAAAAAAAATCGTTTTTCTGTTTTCTGCTCGTATGAAAGTTTGCACATTTGTTGCTGGAAATGGACTAGAAACATTACCCTAAACTGTTTTTATGTTTTAAAGCTTGTTTTAGATGGTGTAATGTTTATGCTAATCCATTTACAATGGCAATTATTAAAATTACAAGTTTTTTTTTTTAAGTGTAATTTTTTATTCTTGAAAGTGTTCATATTCATGTTCTTGAACTTATGAAGATTAGATGATCATAGGAATTGTTTGTAACCTTCATGGTAGTTTAATTCATGATCATAATGTGTTTTAATGGATTCCATAACTTGTCCTCAAGTTATGGAAAACCAAAAGTCTCACTTTTATTAAAGCCATTAAAAGAACACAAGAGTTATAAAAATGAAGAGTCTTCATTTTTATTACTCAATTAATTCATAAGTTATAAGAAATGAAAAGTTTTGAAAGTTTACAAAACTTGCCCTCAAGTTTTGGAACATGTAAAGTCTTGATTAAAACTTTAGTTCCAACCGTTAGAATTTTAAAAGTTAAAATTCAACCCTTATACTTTATAATATTATAAGTTACTAATATATATATATATATATATATATATATATATATATATATATATATATATGTGTATAACAACAAGTCGTCTTACCGCTAGTACGTCTCATTCACGAAGCCGGTCTATAAGGGGGGTATAAGGTTGTTGCCTATAAAATGGCAACTTAATGGGTGTCCACTCTCACCCACCGCTTCCTTGATCGGTGGAGGGTCGTTAGCCGAACGGGTAAGACAAGGACTTATAAATTCTCATTAAAAGTATGATGAATATTATAAAGTAACTAAATGCTTTTATTAAATTCTCAATCTTAGTTACTTTAGGAAAATGTGAATAAGGTGCTAATCCATGAAATTACACTTTACACTTTGTTTAAGTCGTTGGTGGAGCGTGTATGGTTAACCGGCACACTAACTTGGACTTAACAAGGTAGGTAAAGGGTGACTTAAGGTTTACCATAGCATCGGTGGAGCGTGTGTGGTTTTCCGGCACATCGATTGAGTGATAAACCTTGAGGGTACCAAGTGATTTGCATGGTTACTTCACACCTCGTTTTGTGATCCTCGGTATCCAATCACAAAACTTGGAGGGCACACTCGAGATTGAAACATGCCTTTGAAAAGTTCATTAAATCTCAAAAGAATCTAGGAATTTCTAAGAACCAATTAAAAACCTAATATTTATATTTTGTTTTTCATGGTGGAAATTGGTGAATCATCATTCACCTACCTTTCAAATATGTTATAGCTTGGATTACGGCATACCTCTTCTAAGTTATAATATATTGTGATCGGATTCTAGCCTTAATATTACATTTGGGTGTTTTATTAAGGACTCTCTTAATATCTAAACTAATCTTGTTCTCTTCTTTCAGATGTCTTCAAACAATGCTGCTTCTGGCTCTAATCCTAATGGCTCCTTTACCCTTATGAACTTGTGTGGGAAAGTCACTTTTGATGGATCCAACTTCAATGAATGGATCAGAAACATCAGGATGATTACCCGCTACGAGGACAAAGAATATGTCCTTGACAAGGAGCTTAAGGAGATTGATGAGACCACTGCAACTCCCCAGGAGATCGCTGACTTCCGGGCTCATGAAAGGGATGCTACAAAAGTGGCATGCATCATGTTGGCCACCATGACAGCGGAACTCCAAAATTCCTATAAGGATTTCTACCCTTTTGAAATGCACCAAGATCTGATGGAAAGATACCATCAAAATGCACGACAAGAGAGGTATGAAATCATATGCTCTATCATAACAACCATGATGAAGGACGGGGAATCCGTCACGAACCACATGCAGAAAATGCAAAGGTATATGGATCGGTTGCTGAAGCTTAATGTGAACTTCCCTGAGGAGCTTGCAATAGATATCATTTTGCACTCCTTACCATCGTGCTATGATCAATTCCGCATGACATATCACATGAATAAGGAAGAGGTCACACTCAACAATCTTCAGGGACTCCTCAAGACCGCAGAAACAGGTCTTAAGGGTAAGTCGGTTGTTAACACTCCTACTCCAAACTCCGCCTCGGTTTTGGCAATCGGGAAAGGTAGAGGGAAGAAGAGGAAGAGCTCTTCGAAGGGTACCAAGGCTAGGACCCTTGATGGCTCTTCTTCAAGTGGAACCAAGAAAGGTTTCGTCACTCCTTCTTCTGACCCAAAAGAGGCTGAATGCTTCTATTGCCATGAAAAGTCACATTGGAAGCGGAACTGCCCAAAATACCAGCAAGATGTAAAGGATGGGAAAATTAAACCCAACCATGCAGGTATTTACACTATCTTATCTAATAACTCACCCCATTCTAACTCTTGGGTCCTTGATACCGGTTGTGGTATTCATATCTGTTCTGATTTGCAGGAACTAAGAAGAAGTGAGAATGTGGAGCATGGAAGAATAAACTTAATCATGGGGAATAGGAAAGCTTTACCTGTCACCAAGATTGGAGTTTATACTTTATCGCTAAGTAGTGGGTTTAGTTTAGATTTGAATAAATGTTGTTATTCGCCAGAAATGGCAAGAAATATTATTTCCTTTCATGCATTGTATAAACAAGGTTTCACCTTTTCATTTGATAATGAAGTTGGTTCGATTAATGCTTTCTTTAATAATGTTCTTTATTTTAAAGCATTACCTTGTGATGGCGTGTATGAAACTATATCTGTGGTTGATAACTTAGGAAATAATGTATTGTGTATTGATTCTGTTAATAATAATAACTTGGATAAAGCATCATTATGGCATTGTCGTCTTGGACATATAAGCAAGAAACGCATAGGCCAACTCCAAAAGGATGGAGTATTGGAGTCATTTGACCTAAAGTCAGATGATAGTTGCGAATCATGCTTACTTGGAAAAATGAAAAAGTCACCCTTCACAGGTTCTTGTGAGAGGGGTGAAGGTTTGTTGGATCTTATACACACAGATGTGTGTGGGCCCTTCAAACATGCCACAAGGGATGCTAATCGTTATTATTTGACTTTTACTGATGATTACAGTAGATATGGATATGTCTACTTAATCAAGCATAAGTCAGAGACTTTTGAGAGGTTTAAAGAGTTTAAACAGGAAGTCGAGAATCAATTGGGCAGGAACATTAAGATGCTTCGATCCGATCGAGGTGGTGAGTATCTTAGTTCAGAGTTCCTCGACTATCTTAGGGAATGTGGGATTGTCTCACAATTGACACCACCCAGGACACCGCAATTGAATGGTGTAGCTGAGAGGCGTAATCAAACCTTGTTGGATATGGTTCGTTCCATGATGAGTCGAGCTTCGCTACCAATCTCATTTTGGGGGTATGCCTTAGAGACTGCCGCCCATATCCTTAATCTAGTTCCCACAAAGAAAGTTGCCAAAACTCCTCATGAGATGTGGACTGGTAAAGTACCCAAACTAGACCACATTAAGATTTGGGGTTGCGAGGCTTTCGTGAGACGCGAGACTCATGATAAGCTCGAACCTCGAAGTGAGAGGTGTATTTTCATCGGCTACCCACATAAATCCTTTGGTTACCACTTCTACAGACCTAGTGAGAATGTGGTCTTTGTAGCTAGGAGGGCTTTCTTTCGAGAGAGAGAGTTCATAAGCCAAGGAGACAGTGGGAGGCAAGTTGACCTTGAAGAAATTCAAGAGTCAAGTGGTGAAGGAACTTCAAACCCTAGCACAACAACTTAAGGAGGAAACTTCTGTTGAGCCAATTGACAAGTCTGTACCTCTGAGGCGTTCCACAAGGGTTAGGAATGCACCTGAGCATTACTATGGATTCCATATTACTGCGGAAGGTGATACACTTATCAGTGATGAGACACTGATAGGTCTGGATGAACCTAACAGTTACGCGGAAGCCATGGCAGGCCCTGAGTCAGCCAAGTGGAAAGAGGCAATGGACAGCGAGATACAGTCCATGTATGACAATCAAGTTTAGAACTTGGTTGAGAATGTACCAGGTCGTAAGACTGTAGGGTGCAAATGGATCTTCAAGAAGAAGACCGACATGGATGGTAATGTACACACTTATAAGGCACGACTGGTTGCAAAGGGTTTCTCACAAACTCCGGGAGTTGATTGTGATGAGACCTTTTCTCCAGTGGCCAAGATTAAGTCTATTACGGTTCTGTTAGCCATGGCCGCATTTCATGACTATGAAATATGGCAAATGGATGTCAAAACCGCTTTCCTTAATGGAAAGTTGGCTGAGGATGTTTACATGAGTCAGCGAGAGGGTTTTGTCAACACAGAGTACCCTATTAGAGTGTGTAAGCTTGAGAAATCCATTTATGGGTTAAAGCAAGCACCTCGCAGATGGAATCTTTGCTTTGATGAGAAAGTCAAGGAATTTGGCTTTTCTAGGAGTGAAGATGAATCTTGTGTATATGTCAAGGCTAGTGGGAGTATAGTTAGCTTTTTGGTATTGTATGTGGATGACATACTACTCATAGGAAATGACATCCCAACTCTGCAGGAAGTTAAGTCCTGGCTTGGGAAGTGTTTCTCTATGAAGGACCTAGGAGAAGCTGCCTATATTCTAGGGATAAGGATCTTGAGAGACCGGAGTAAAAGACTAATTGGACTTAGTCAGAGTACTTACTTGGATAAGGTGTTGAAGAGATTCGGTATGCAGGACTCCAAGAAAGGAGAGTTACCCATCCAGAGTAACGCCAGATTGAGTAAGACACAAAGCCCTAGTACTGAGGCTGAGATAGCAGAAATGAGTCGAATACCTTATGCTTCGGCTGTAGGATCGATCATGTATGCTATGACGTGTACTCGACCTGATGTAGCCTTTTCTTTGAGCATGGTTAGCAGGTATCAGGGGAACCCTGGCAAGGCACACTGGACTGCGGTAAAGAATATCCTCAAGTACCTACGGAGGACTAAGGGCTGGGTCCCTACCCTCGGTGGGAGTGAAGACTTGAGAGTTGTAGGGTATAGTGATGCTAGCTTTCAGACTGATAGGGATAATTTCCGCTCTCAGTCAGGCTGGGTCTTTACCTTAAATGGAGGAGCAATTTCTTGGAAGAGTTCCAAGCAAGAGACAGTGGCTGATTCAACTTGCGAATCAGAGTATATAGCAGCTAGCGAGGCAGCAAAGGAGGCGATATGGCTGAAGAACTTCATTGGAGACCTTGGAGTTGTACCAGCTATTAAAGAGCCAATGGAAATTTTCTGTGATAGTGAAAGTGCAGTTGCCTTAGCCAAGGAACCAAGGGATCACGGGAGATCCAGACACATCGACAGAAAATACCATTTCATCAGACATCGAATAGAAGAAGGACTCCTCGTGGCAAAGAGGGTATCATCGGATGAGAATCCAGCAGATCCCCTCACGAAGGGACTGACTCGGGTTAAGCATCTCCAGCATGCTCGGAGCATAGGGCTGAAGGATGATATTAGATTTAGTAGTTAGATAACCTTGAAATTTGTAAACTGTAATTGACATTAGATGATGAATAAAAGGTGTTTTATTTATGAGTAAAGTGTTGCTATCTCTTGTCGATCGTTTACTATATTTCTTTTGCATGTTTTGACTTCCAGAATAATTATGTTTGGTATATCATATTATTCGAACCTCCACAGTCGGTCATATGTCGGAAGTAGGTATGAATCAAGACTGTCATGATTGGTTACAAAGGTCTAAGTTGTTGGACATGGCTACAACACTCATGAGTGCTCATAAGTTCTGAGCATTGGGCTCAACCCACGCTCACTGGAATCACTTCATGGAATTTATCTCGAGTGATCGTGAGACGGTAATATCATATAAGTCTTCAAACCTAGAGATATGATTTGTTACTTATGAGTTGGTTATGCATTGATTGTACGTTAACGCATTGGTAACTCGATGTTATAAAACGTGCTTTTGTGTATAATTCAATGAGTGGTAGAACAAACATATGAGTCGAAGTTTATATGTTCCTTCTTGGATTAGAAGCTGATATATGGGCCCCTCGATGATTTTGTTTTGACCTATGTACCGGGACCGGTCAGAACTAAGTTGATGTGTTCAATTAAGTTCTTTGTCAAACAAATCGTAAATCGGGAAACAAACTGCTGGACAATAAGTAAGACATTGTTCCATGTATTTGTCCGGCTGATATCTAGAATAGAGGAATATATGATCACTTATCTTAAATGGCGTATCATCATCTTCTCAGTTCCGAGAGACCTTGAAAGAGCTACGATTGCCGATCGGTTCGTAGCTTGAAACAAGGAGCGCGTCATGATACGTCCCCAAAGGGTACTTACCTATTTTTTAGTCCAGAAATCACTTTCTAAATGGAGTTATACACAATTTTGTGGTTTTTTCATTATTTTTGTGTTTTGTTCTTTTGGTTTGTGTTTGGCACATGGTTGTTTTGAGGCCCGTTTTAAATTCTTCTCCTTATTTATGTGTTACTGATGTAATTTGGATGATCATTCATCAGTTTTATAAACATTCAGTTTTCTCCCAAAATTTTGTGTGTGTTAGACCAAATTTTGAATTCATTCCCACGGTATTCGTAGAATTAACGTGGTTTTGAAGAGATTGTCCTAGGTATAATGTTAGAATCAACAGGCTCACTCATATTTATAATTGTTCCGTTTCGAACGTTGCATCAGTTGTCCTCATAACCAGAAATAGCTAGAAATGATATTAGGAGAGAGAAAAATGTTTTGCTAATATATATATATATATATATATATATATATATATATATATATATATATATATATATATATTAATTGGGAATAGAAAATTGATATATTAACTTGTTATATGATTAATAAACTAACATGAGATCAATAGTTAAATAATTGATTTGTTAATTTATATGGTTAACAAATTAATAAAAATCAATTAGATATAATTAATTATTAATCAATTATTCTGGAATTAATTTGGGAATGATTCGAATTAATTAAAGGTGCAAAGGGTGAATTTTAATTGTTCAATAGTTGAAAAAAAGAAGGAATTCTAGAATTATCCAAGGGGTGAACAAAATTGGGAGTCTTTCTAGAGTTTCTAGAAGCTTCCTGGTTACATAAAATGAAAGGATTTGTTGTAGGATTAAATCTATTATTTAATCAATTCGGATTCTGCTTTGCTTGCAAGTTACCTAAATTATAAATAGGACCCTAAGGCCATCAATTTTTATTCATGAAATTCATAAGAATATTAGGAACGAAATTTCCTTCTTCTCCCTTCTTTTCTCTTCATTATAGGGTTTCTATGGTTTTGGGTGTAAGCCATCAGAGGTACGAGATTTCTGGTGCTTGCATTCTAGAGCTTGTTCATGAAGTTTTTTATTGATTATTTACAACAATAATCAAAAGATATGTAAACCCTAAAATCCTTATGAATTTTGAAAATAGAAGGGTGTTCCTAGGGTTCTTGATTTTCATTTGTTTATTGCAATCAATAGAGAAAACTTAGATCTAATAGGTTGCATGTGAACTTAGGGTTAAGTGTTTCCGCCACATATTTTTTGTGTAACCTATGAAACCCATCAACTACACCGTGCTCGTTGGCGATGATCAGTTGTAAATCATTAGGGTATAATGCTCGCAACAGTTTCTAAATTACAACTTTGATTTTATTCATCAGCGAACATCGTTTTCGTAAATCAACTCTACACGACCTAAGCCAAACCACAAGACCTACGCTACCAAGCAATCAAGATTGAGATGAACATAATCATCAACAGCCCCAAACACCTAATCAATGATTGTCCCACATAAGATTGACCCACATAAGTACTGTATGAGTACAAAAACAAAATGAACTTATTTTGAAAGAAAAAAAATATTAAGGACTAAATTTGTACAAAAATAATAAGGACTAAAGGTGTAAAAAATGAGCAATATATTACCCTATTAAGTCATTTTTCCCGGCTAACCTGGAGTAACTGGTCATAAGGATTGAATGTGTACAATTTAACAAGTTGTTGTTGGATAAGGTGTATAAGTCCATAACTATTTCTGGTATGTACTTGACCCGACCCGGCATGGTCCATTTGGGTTGCATGGCACCATGCAATTGGATAAACTAAAATGAGAGAAATAACACTTATGGTTTATTAATATATTATAAGTTCTAATATATTAATAATATTATTTAATTAGTTTGATCAAGAATTAATTTAGAATTAATTAAGTGATCAAAAGATAACTAATTAAATATATGGGTAGATTATGTAAATCTTCCATATCTTATATAGTGGGCTAAGAGGCTCCATGGATTATCAAGTTGGGTTCCACCCATAGGATGCTCCATGGAGGCTCCATGGGAGTTACAAACCCATGGGTCATGGAAATGAAGAGTCATGCCACATTAGGGTTTACATGGTGTAACCCTAGATGTGACACACTATATAAGCAACATGTTCTCCACCAAAATCGGCGACAAATAAGAAACAAGAGGGCTAGAGCCGATTTTGCAAGTGTAAGATTCTCTCAAAGTTTACCCCTTTGCATTTGGTGATGTGTGAAGCATTTGAGGCATCACACTTGGGGTGCTAGGCTCACAAGATTTCAAGGATCATAATCAACAACAAGGTAAGTTATTCTATCTTTCATTTAAGTTAAAAATGTTCCCCATGTATGCTAGATAGGAATATAACCTTGGAATTCAACTTTCCATGATTATTAGACAAACATAGATCCAAGGTTATTAGGGTTGCATGTACACTTAGGAAGTGTTAGAATGCTCAAAACACATCAGTTGTACGGGTAAATGTGGACGAAAAAAAAACTTTGTGACCAAATGTGTACATGTCAAAAAATATATTACCCTTTTAAGTCATTATCCCTATATATATATATATATATATATATATATATATATATATATATATATATATATATATATATATATATAATACATTAAAAAGGATATGTTTATGAAAATGGTTGGTTTTTGGTATGCATTAATCACGGTTCTAAAGAGATCGTCATAGCTCTAAGACTTGTACTACTTGAGATCATGGCTTGAGAAAATGTCGCCTTAAATCGTATATATATATATATATATATATATATATATATATATATATATATATATATATATATATATATATATATATATATATATATATATATATATATATATATATATATATATATATATATATATATATATATATATGTATGTATGTATGTATGTATGTATGTATGTATGTATGTATGTATGTATGTATGTATGTATGTGTGTGTGTGTCGATATATATATTTATATATATATATATATATATATATATATATATATATATATATATATATATTAGAAAACGTATATAAAATTATTAAGTATATACAAACTTTATGTCTAAACTCCAGTCTTAACAAAAGTCGAAATCCACCACTACTCATAAAGCTTCATAAAGCTTGAGGATTGACACTTCCGTAACGACGTGTCTCGCATTATTTACAACATTGGTATTAATATATGTTGGGTTAAGTATTTAATTGTGTCAAATTTTGTTATATATCTAGTTAGCCCTTTTACGGTTTGGGCATGTCCATACGTGTTTATGTTGATAGGGTTAGGCTTTAAATATTGCATGCATGTATTGTGTTAGGGTTAATCGTTTGGTGATTCCCTACCATGCCTTTACAATAGAAGTTCTTCATCGAACTCTTCTAAGGCATTGATTATTAATCATTCGACATCTTCTTGATCAATTGTTCTTCTGTTTAATTTACTTTTCTATTATAGAATATTTCGATTTTAATATTATTATTTCTGCAATTTGTATCAGAGCAGGAGATTGTGTAAACTATACGCAATTCTTATGTCAAGTGTTCTAGATTTTTTCGCCTTTGTTGGATCTGTTCTAGCCGTCTTCATCGTTTTCCATCGATTGTAGACGTTGGATTTTGATTCTTATTTTACCCAAAACTCGATCAAAGTTTTACATATCTGATTCTTTACAGGTTATTAGTGAATCAACATCATGCATTCAGAAGATCCTCATACTCTTTCCTTTAACCTATCTAGCAGTATTGGCTCCACAACCAGGATCCCTATTTTATTTCCACAAGATTACGAAGTATGGGCGCTGCACTTTGAAGACTATGTGCTTGGTCTTGAAGATCATGGTATGTTTATATGGGAAGTAATGACCCAGTAGACGTTCTCACATACTACTACCAGGAAGGTTGTTAAAACTCAAGCAGACTAAAGTACTCTTCTTCTTGAGGTTACGAATGTTCCTCAAGATGAAAAGGATAAGCTTTTAAGCAATATCAAGGCTATGAGAATTATCAGATTCGCACCAGACATGTTTCGATTGGTTAGTTCGTGTGAGACTGCAAAGGAAATATGGGACAGGTTGAAAGAACTTTATTCCAGTGATGCAGATCTTTAACATTTTGTTCAAACGTTACTTCTTTCTGATTTTGGTGCTTTTACCCAGAAGTATGACGAAAAACTTGATCAGACTTTCAATCTCTTTAACCATCTTTTGAGCAGGATGCTTAAGCATAACCTGAGGCGGGAAAAGATAGAGCAAAAGGTTACCTTTATGAATGTTTAAGGCCTGAGTCGAAGGCGGTTGTGTCCACAGTTAAAGCTCATGAATTCAAGAATTATTCTTTGGCGCAGCTAGTGGGAATACTTAGGTCCCACGAAGGTGAAGTAACAAAGGATGGGAAAGTTGTTTCTGGTATGGGTTCGTTGGCCCTAGTTGCGAAGGGCAAAAGGATTTCAGAAGATGATTCGGAGTCTGATCTCTCAGATTGCGAACTCTCGAATGAGGAATATGCTTTAATGGTTTCTAATCCCAAAAGGTTCACCAAAAAGAACTTTGGACACCAAAAAGAATTACAGTTCTAAAAAAGCGAATGATGAAAGCATAAACAACTCTCAAAAGGATGAAGTGAAGAAGTAGAAAAAGCTTATGGGAGACTCCGGCTATGAATGCAACTATTGTCATGGAAAAAATCATTTGGTCAAGGAGTGCATGTTGAGAAGAATGAATGAGAAGAAATACAAAGAAGATGATGAAGCTTACTATCTCAGAAAGTTAGAGGAACTTAAAGAGAATAAGAATGCAGATAATGCTAAGCCTGCTTTGATTATGCAGGAAGATGATGACGAGTTCGGAAGAGTTGAAGTTTGGTCGACGGATTCGGAGGATGAAGAGGTTCGCAGGCCCACACATGGTGAATGCTTCGTTGCAAAGGATGAGGTCCCTGAGTACGAGGGAAAATGCTTGATGGTTTGTAATGATGTTTCGGCGCAAAGGGGGTAAGCTACTGATGGCGGCCATTTTACTGACAGTTGTTTCGCAACGAAACACGTTTCAAAGCAGATCAGTGAATGCGAAAGAGTTATCAGCAAGGTACAATATATTCTTTTATCCCTTAATATTCTTGTTGCTAGGTACAAAACTAAATTAAATGATTTAAAATTTACTGTTTCCAGCTTCAGTGATAGTTTAAAAAGAACCCGTTTAAGTAATTCTTGCTTGATTGATCAAATCAGCAGGGTTACGAACAAAAGTGAAGAGAGACGGATGTCGATTGAGAAGTTAGAGTTGGAGCTGTCTAGGTCTAAGGATGATTTGATTTATTTGCAAAGAAACAATTTAGGGTTGTTAAAACAGAGAAATATTTTTTGTTTAATTGCTAAACGTCTTTATTTTAATATCACACAACTGCATCTTGACTGTGAAATAGGGAAGAATATCCATAAAATGATTTTGCCCTTTCTCGAATTGAAAGAGGATGAAATCGATGCAGCTTGCTACAGATGCAAATCCATTGTTTCCTCTTACAATGTCTCTGATTCTTACAGAAATTGACTAGACAAAATTGAAGCTTACATACAGTCCAAAGAGCACAAAAATATGCTGAAACAAATTTTGAGTGAGAAAGATAAAGAGCAAATTAAATCTGATATTGTACTGAAATTTTACTCATTGTGCACTAAGTTAAATTCATAAAATACTCTTAATTTTAAAATGTATTTGAATTTGATGATGAAAGTGACATCAGTGAAATCTATGTGGAGGATGAGATTGATTTCTTAGAATTTGTAAAAAGTGAATCTGAACCAAAGAAAATTCTGATTCTGAAAATTTTGTTGAGTATGCTTGAATTTCTCAAAATAAAGGTTCAAAGTTTTTTAAAGAAAAGGCAACAGTTTTTCCGAAAGTTCAAACTGTTCTGAATCAGGTTTTCGCTACTTCTAGACTGAACAAGAAACAAACTTTATAATTATCGTCCTTCATAGAATAACACAATGATGATGGATGCGACGGGTACTTTTGGTCTTCTCCCATAGACAATGCAGATGAAACCAAAGGTCTTTCTAAAATGACCTCTTGGAAAACGAAGGGAAGATATGTGGCTGAACTTTTAAACAAAGTCAACTCAAGTTACGAGAAAGGCAGTCCAAGTGGAACCAAAAATATTCCAACTCATACGTCGTCTGAACAGGCTGATACTCTCGTTAGAAAAACAAAACCTAATGCTAGTTATCATAAGTCATCTGAGGAATTCGTTGCTCAAAAACGTTAAAGAAATTCTAGATATCAGAAAAGCTTAAGAGAAAGAAAGAATTTCTGGAGATCCAAAAATTCCAATTTTGTCAATCAAGAAAGATTTGTAACAACGAATGCGAAAGTCTTGTCAAATGTGAATCCTAAAAGATTTTCAAAACTGCAGTCTTCTCCACAGGTTTCAAAACCAAATTTTTTTCAAAAATCATCGTTTTCAAAACAGACGAAGTTTTTGGAAAAGACGAAACCTATTTTTTCTCCAAAAATAGATATTTCAAAATCTGCCAATACGTTAAAAGATGTTAAGGGCAAAGAAAAAGTTGTTTCGGAATCTAAAACTCCTCTATAGAAGTCCAAAACACATTTAAAAAATGAGGAAAAGAAGATTGAGAAAAAGGTTGCCAAGAAACAAATTGAACCTAAACAAAGAAAAATATCTTTCAAATAAAAGAATTCTAAAGATAACAGGATCGTTCTTTTCAAAATCACGAAAAGAGACAATTCAAATTTGGTAAAACGATCTTACTTGGTTGATAAATCTATAATGTTTCATGTTTATAAGAAAGCCTCACAAGGACCCAAACGACTTTGGGTTCCTAAATCTCTCTGATTTTTGCAGGTAATTTGTGACGAACAGTTCGACTCCGAATGGTATATCGATAGTGGCTGTTCACGTCACATGACAGGAAGGAGAGAAGAATTGAGGGAATTCAGATCGCTGAAAGATGGAGGACGTGTCAAATTCGGAAATAATTCGATTGGGGAAATCAAAGGATATGGCATGATCACAAATGGGGAATTCTCTATTCGGAAGGTAGCCTACGTGGAAGGCCTGCAACTTAACCTAATCAGTGTATCTCAATTGGTTGTAGGTACTGGCCTGAAAGTTTCATTTGACGATGATGGATCTAAGATTATTGAAAAGAAGTCCAAGAGAGTGCTTCTGAAGTCCAAGAGAAAAAGGGAAATGTATCCGTTGAATCTAAATATTATCAAAGGGAAGCCAGCCATATGCCTTCTTACTAAAGCATCTTCGGATGACAGTTGGCTTTGGCACCGAAGGCTTTCGCATCTCAACTTTAAGGACATCAACAAACTCGTACTTGGTGATTATGTGCTAGGACTTCCACTTTTGAAGTATGATAAAGAACATCTTTGTGCAGCTTGCGAGCTTGGGAAGCGGTGTTGGAAGAGTCATCCGACAATCATAAACACCAAAGTGATCGAACCACTTGAACTACTTCATGTAGATCTTTGTGGTTCATCGGCCATCAAAAATATTGGTGGTAACAAATACATTTTGGTTATTGTTGATTATTTTTCCAGATTCACCTGGGTTTATTTTCTTAAACAGAAATCGGAAGCCACTCCCAAGCTTAAGGACTTTATCAAGCAAATAGAACTGCAACTATGAAAGCTGGTTCGGAACGTTCGCAGTGATAATGGTTCGGAGTTCAAGAACCAAGAATTTGAAGAATTCCTGAATAAAAAAAGGAGTTGCTCATAATTTTTCTGCTCCTTATACTCCGCAATGGAACGGGGTCTTTGAAAGACGAAACCGGTCTCTGTGTGAAACTACGAGAACCATGTTGTCTTTTGCAAATATACCGCTTTACTTTTGGGCTGAGGCTATCGGAACTGCTTGCTTCATCCAGAATCGATCTCTCGTTAATAAACGCTTATCAATTACTCCCTATGAGATTCTTAATAAACGCAAACCTAATGTCAAGTTCTTTCATGTATTTGGTTCTAGGTGTTTCATCTTCAATTCTAAAGAGCAAAGGAACAAATTCAATGTAAAGGCTAATGAGGGTATTTTTCTGGGCTATTCCTTGACTTCTAAAGCATATAGGGTTCTCAACAAGAAATCAATGATGATTGAAGTAACCTACTATGTTACATTCGACGATAACTATCTAAAGAAGTTCCAAACCTCAGATCGTCAATCTGAGGAGTTCTTTCCAGTGACGAATCCAATGATCATTTCACTCTCAAATCTCTACGAGGAATTCATGAACCTCTTTGACGAGCCAGAAAATGCGATCTCTTCGGAATCCACAGCAGCAGATAACAAGGAAGATGAGCTCAAGAAGATCATTGATGACGTTGCGAAGAATCTTGAAAACGAGCAACCCAGTTCAAAGGCTTTTTAGATTCCATCTTCACCACGAGCGACGAATGCTCCAATTCAGGGGGAGGGTTTCACTTCTACCTCCACAGCGCTTCAGGGGGAGAATTCAATTCCTCAAGTCAACAACGAATGTCCTATTTAGGGGGCAATCCAATTCCAAACGAATAGCCACATCCATCATTCAAGGGGGAGAATGAAACTGAAAATAATGATTCAAATGTTTAGTCAGAATTCGAAGATGTAAATGCATAATTGGATCCCTTGTATGACCCGAACTATCCTCCTTTGGCCAAATGGACCAAGGATCATCCCAAATTGCAAGCGATTGGTTCATCTTCCTCCGGTGTTATTACTGTTGGATTAGGTGTCTAAGCCCATAACTATTTTCGTATGTACTTGACCCGATTATGAGCATGGTCCTTTTGGGTTGCCTTCACCATAGCAACTGATAGGATGAATTATGGAGAAAGAGGATTAATTATGATTTATTAATATATTATGTGAATAATATATTAAAAGAGAAATCATATTGTTTAATTAATATTAGTCAAGAATTAATTAAGAATTAATTTGTGTGGCTAAAAGAGATTAATTGAATAAAGGGAACTGTTATGCAAATCATTGATAGTTGCATAAATGGGCTAATGGACTCCATAGAGTTGGAGTGGATGAAATTTATGGGGAAGCCCATAAGAATTCGTCCAAGGCCTCTAAGGAGGGATTCCATGGGTTGCTTATGGCCTAAGCAGTCAGATTAGGGTTTCCTGGTTGAAAACCCTAATAGCCTAAGTATAAAAGGAACCCTTGGTAAGCCAAAAACGTCCTTAACCTTCTAAGAGAAACCCTAGGACGTTTTTTGGTGCCTCCTCCCTCTCTCCTTGTTCATCTTCTTGCTTATGGTGTTTGTGACTCCATTAGAGGTGAAACATTTGAGGCACTAGGCTTTCAGAAGTCAATTACAAGAAGGATTCAGATTGTTATTGCTACATAACAATCAAGGTAAGATCTAAACTCTATTCTTTTCTAAATTTCCATTATTGTATGCTAGAATTAGGGTTTATGAGCTTTGGATGATTATTGCATGTATATTAGACAAACTAGATCCAAAGCTTTAAAGTTTGCATGTACACCATAGGATTGATGTAGTGCTCAAAACCCATCAGTGGTATCAGAGCCTAGGCTGTTTGTTTGATGTATTTGATGCTTTACATGATTATTCAAAGCTGGAAATCGAAAACTTTTGGATCTGGAGGCTGGACTCGCCGAGTCCATATGTGAACTCGCCGAGTTCACTGGCAACTCGGCGAGTCCAATGTTGGCTCGACGAGTCGGAGTATCAGATGCCAAATTTTTCGGGTTTTTGACCTATTTTGCTGTGGGACAATTGCCAAAACCATTTTTAATTGATAAAATCTGATTTTTATTGATTTGGAGTGATTATCCTTACCAAAATAAAAGATAATTGTCAATTAATTAGATAATCATTGCCTTATATGATAAACTTGATTTATTTGAATTATTTGATTGGATTATCTTGCCATAAAATTGAATTAGGTCAAATTTAGATAATTCCAAATTATTTGATTAATTAAATTACTTTGTAATTTGATCTAGAAAGTTTTGAAAAGTTTCAAAAACTTTCCCTCAAGTTTTGGAATTTAAATTTTTTTGATTAAAAGTTTAATTTTGAAATATTTAAATTCTAAAACCCTAGTAATTTGAAAAGTTTCAAAAATGTACCTGTTGGTTTTGTAATTTAAAATTTAATTAAATAGCTTTAATTTTGAAATCTTAAATTTAGAACCTTGATGTTTTGAATAGTTCAAATTGCACCCTTATGATTTTATTGAGTTAATTAAAAAGTTTAATTAAAAGAGAAAATTTATAAAACCACCTAGTTTTTTAGAAGTGTAAAATACACCCTTATACTATATATAAAATTAAATGTCTAATATTATATATGTATGAGTAAAGAGTCAGTCTTACCGTTAGTAGACCTCATTCACGAAGCTGGTCTATAAGGGGTGTTTAAGGAAGCGGCCTATAAAATGACCGCCATTGGGTATCCACTCTTACCCACAGCACTCTTGACTAGTGGAGGGTCGTTAGCCGAACAGGTAGGATACGATGCAACCTTCCATTATAAGTATAGTAAATTACAAATTAACTAAATGTTTTTATAAATTCCCAAATCTTAGTTACTTTAGGAAAAATGTGGAATTGATGCTATTCCATGAAATTACACTTTGTACCCTTGCCAAAACGTTAGTGGAGCATGTGTGGTTAACCATCACACTAATTTGAGTCTAGCGAAGGAAGAAAAGGGTGACTCGATGCTTGTCATAGATCAATGGAGTGTGTGTGGCTAACCGGCACATTTATTATGTGACTGTAACATTGGGGGCACCAAATATACTTGCATGGTTATCCACACCTTATTTGTGATCCTCGACATCCCAGTCACAAACTTGAAGGGCATAATCGAGATTAAACATGCCATTGAAAAGTTCAATGAGTCTCAAAAGATATAGGAGTTTCAATTCATTTAAAACCTAAACTTCTTTTTTGTTTTTTCATGGTGGAAATTGGTAAATCGTCATTTACCTACCTTCAAATGTTCTGCAACTGGATTACAACATCCCTCTTCCAAGTTGTAGAACATTGTGTTGGGTCCTAGCCTTAATATCTCATTTCGGTGTTTTATTAAGGACTCAATCAACTGACTTGAATTTTCTCCCGTTTTGTAGATGTCTGATTCTAACTATGGTCTTCCCAAGTCCCTTGGAACAAGCTTTCCACATGAAGATGATATTCCATGATTTGATCGAGGAACAAGAGATCATTCTTCACTTCCTCCACCTCCTCCTATTGTTCTCCCTGACCCACAATTTCAAAGAATTGAAAAGTTCGAGCTCACTCAAGCCCTTTTGGCAAGTAAACACGAAGATGGAAAGTCTGTGTGTGCACACATCTTAGAGATGAAGTCACACATTGACAGGTTGGGTATGTTGGGTATTGTTGTCTCCAAGGAACTGGCTGTTGACTGGGTTATTAAGTCGCTTCCTGAATCATATAGTGAGTTCGTAAGAGAGTACTATATGATGGACCATGACGTGACCCTCATTGATCTCACTTATTTGCTTATTGATGTTGAATCAGCAATGATTTGGCGCACTTGTCAAGCAAGTTTTTCTGGTGAATCAGAGTCCCAAACTTCCATGGACATTGAAAATGGCGACATTCGAAGTCCAGAAAAGGTAAATTCTGAGATAGTTCCTTGTGTCATTCCCAAAGAGTCCATTTGTTTCTACTGCCAAGAGAAGGGGCATTGGTTACAAAGCTACCCTGACTACCTGAGAGATCTAAGAGATGGGAGAGTCAAGATGTATGGCTCTACTTCAGGTAAAATCCACTATCTAACTCTATTAAGTTCCTATTTTAGATTCTTAATACATGATGTGATAAGATTACATTTTGATGTTTTGTGGGATCGAAGAAAAAGGAAGCTTAAAAGAAAGAAGTGAGCTGAATCTAGTCATGAAGAAATGGATTTCGATCGCATGATTCAAAGATTGGATTTTTGAGCTGCTACTTTAGAGTTAGGATAGATTGCTAAATAATATTTACATAGTTTTCATTTGTAATCGCATTGTAAGGACAAGATTTTTCCGCAATAAAATAAATTTTGATTTTGTCTTATTTATGTTTCCTTGCAATGGATTTTATGAAAATTGGTGTTTGAATGTTTCTATTGTTAGCAATATTGTGAATGGATTTGATTCTTAATTATGTTATTTGTCGTAATGTCAAGATTTTGCCAAATAAGGAAAGTTTCTCATCGCCCAAGTTTCAATTGGACAGAAACTTTGAATCATGCAACTGGTATTGTGTGATGAATGAAAACCTTCATATTTGGGAAATCAAGACTAATTCCTTGTTCACATAAGAATGTGAGTCAAGTGAAGGACTAGAAGATCGGGTACATTTGGTTGTGCGCTGGCCGAGTCCACCACAAAGAACAATAAAATTATTCGTCATGATTTGCTAAAAGTTTAGTAAATATGGTTACGCTTACAAGATTAAGTATAATTCTGAATCATTGAAAAGTTTCAATGAATAGCAGAATGAATAAGAAGAATCAAGTAGGCAGAAAGATAAAAGTTTCTTCAATCTGAAAAGATGGGAGAGTACTTTTGTATCATGTTTTATGATCATCTTAGTGATTATGATACCATATCAGAATTGATCATCTAAGGACACCTTAGTGCATATCCATGGCTAAGAAGAGGAATCGTCAATTGTTGGAATGGTTAAATAAAAATATGATTCATACTTCGTTCCAAAATCAAGTCTTAGAGTTATACTCCAAGATTATGACTTGAGTGACATGTCTTAAGAAGGTTTATAACACTTATCAAATGTGGAGTTTGAAAAGTCTTCTTATGAAATTGGTAAGTTGTGATGTCTTGAAGAAGACAAAGACCAACTAGGACCAATTGTGTGAAGTGTTAAACTTGATAAAAACTACACTAACTCTTGAATATTTGGTTGCCAAGGAATGTTTCTTGACAAGAGAATCATATATGTCAAGAGTACAATGGGAGTCTTAAAGATCTTGAAAAGTTTCAAGAACTAATCAAGAGTAAACCTGTAGTTCATCACTAGCACATGACTTGAGGTTTATAACCTATCGTGTTGACATAATTTTGTTTATGTGTCATTCCAGTTAAGTTAACTATGTATGTGAGTTTTATGAGTTCTCATTTGACTGCATAAAAGCAAAGCACCTTGTTCAATGGAAAGTACATTGATATGTGCAGGTGAGCTGCTTAACAACCTGGAAGCAATGGTGGGCACTCGTGCTATCATGAGGCAAGAAATTGAGATTGAAGAAGTTCAGTCCATATGAGTTTGGATTTGTCACAAACCTTGTCTTACGGTTATGGTTATGGCAAATTCACATGGATAGGAACACATACACTATAAAATCTGAGTGTCATAAGGTTTCTCTCCAATTCATGAAAATGATTGTGACGCTTTCACTAGGAACATTTTAAGGAGATAGCTATTGTGTAAATTGTGTTCTCAAATTCGATTATGATTACGGCATCCCTCTTCATAGTTCGAATTGTGAGATTTGGCAATTAGTTTGAACAATTAAGACTTATTGCTATAAGTTCTGAAATTGTTTAGACACGCATTTAAGCTTTCTAAAGGGTGTATGAGCTTAGATAAAAGTTTATCGAAGCGTCTCGTGTCAGAAATATGAATTTTGGTTAAGAAAGTCAATAAGTATTGATTTCTAGAACTCCAACTAATTTCTGAATACATGCCAAAGCTATTAGGAGCATAAGTGTCATGTTGCTAAGGAAATAATCATCATGTTAGTGGGAGCATGATTATTCTAAGTATTGCAAGTTAGCAATATTAATTATAGAAAACAAAAGTTTCACTTTGCAAATTTGCAGGGGTTGAAAGGTTGTTTTGCTATAATTAAGGGAGAGAATATTATACTTCATTTAGTCAAATTTAGTCAAATATATATGAATGTTATGTTGAAATGGTTCAACGTAAGGAAATTCTATATATGGAAAGGATAATTGCGTTCTCAAAATTCGGTTATGATTACGGCATCCCTCTTCATAATCAATATCATGAGAATATGGCAAATAGAAATATTATAGCAGGATACTGGTAAAGTATCACGTCTTTATGTAAGACATTATGAATCACGTCTCATACGCTTTGGGTATAGGATTGATTGCATATGATACAATATCCGACTGTTCTGATTTTCCAAATGCTTAGGGCATTAAGAGGGAAAAGGATCAGAACCGGATTTGACTAAATTGATTAAACAACTGTCAATGACAATATGAGGTTCGCTAAGGATTGGTCGCTTGTGCGCAGTTGGGAGTAAAGTATTGAATGGAACATATTGACGTTATTATGAATAGATAAGACTCTATTAAGAATGAGTTGTCATATGGCAAATATGGAAATGTTTCCATATTGGGAGTTGGATGTTAAGAATCTATGTCTAGATTAGAAACTTTTATGTAAGAAGGATGTTCAAAGGAATGTACTTTGAATGTGAGACTTCATAACAGAGCACTTTTTAATTCCATTGGTCGAGTCTTGGTGACTTTGTGTCGTGGCATTACGAAAGGATTGTTGCATAAAATGTTAGAATTTAACATATTCTAGTAGTGGCAAGAATTGGGTATTCTTACACTTAGGATAAGGATTAGGAGTTGTGAAATGAGTATCGTTGGAAATGTGTTCAATTGATCTATTTCACAAAGTATGGACCATAGGTAAACATAGTGTGCATGCCTGGAGCATGGGACAACAATTGTTATAATACGAGTAATAAGTTGATTATCCGAAACATTATACAATGAATAATGTGTAATCAATATGGTGACTAAATAAAAGGTGTTTTATTTATACTCACAAGTTTGAGGCCATATTGGATTCGATTATTCTTGTGTTTCACTTTGTAGGTTTTGACTTCCCGAATAATATGATTATTCAAACCATCCACAGTCGATAAATACTTTGGAAGTAGGTATTGAAGCTAGAATGTCGTGAATTGGTTTGTAGATTGTCTAAAGTGTATTAGACATAGCAAAAGTTTGCTACAAGGTTCATGAGTGCTTATGAATTAAGATTTGAGCATTGGATTAAACCCACGCTCACTTGAATCACTTCATGGATTTTATCACAAGTGATTAGTAAGACGATAATATCTTATATTCTTGAAACCGAGACATGTGAGTTGTAATTTACAAGTCGGTTGCACATTGATAATATGTAAACGCACCAGTAACTTGGTGTTATAAAACATATTGTTGGGTGTGATTTGATGAGTAAGTACAAGTAAGAATTTGAGTCGAAGTTTTATCCGTTCCTTTTACCAAATGTGGGATAAAAGCGATATTTGTGGGCCCCTCGATGATTTAGTGATGACACCCTAAGTGCTTGGCCAAGCCTGGACTAAGTTGATGTGTTCAATTGTAGTATGTTGTCAGTGGTCATAAATCTGAAATCAGGAAACAACACATGAACAAAAAGTATGATTAAAATCCATGTCTCGGTTCATACGATATCTACAATGAGGAATATATGATCCCTTATCTAAAGGAAACGCTTCTGATAAGATCAGAGTTGACAGTGGCTTTTGAAAGCTACAATTGCTGATCAGTTTCCGAAGTTGTACTTGCAAATAGTTATTAGACTTATCCAAGTGGGAGACTGTTGGATTAGGTGTCTAAGCCCATAACTATTTTGGTATGTACTTGACCCAATTATGAGCATGGTCCTTTTGGGTTGCCTTCACCATAGTAATTGATAGAATGAATTATGGAGAAAGAGGATTAATTATGATTTATTAATATATTATGTGAATAATATATTAAAAGAAAATCATATTGTTTAATTAATATTAGTCAAGAATTAATTAAGAATTAATTTTTGTGGCTAAAAGAGATTAACTGAATAAAGGGAACTGTTATGCAATTCATTGATAGTTGCATAAATGGGCTAATGGACTCCATAGAGTTGGAGTGGATGAAATTTATGGGGAAGCCCATAAGATTTCGTCCAAGGCCTCTAAGGAGGGAGTCCATGGGCTGCTTAGGGCCTAAGCACTCAGATTAGGGTTTCCTGATTGAAAACCTTAATAGCCTAAGTATAAAAGGAACCCTTGGCAATCCAAAAATGTCCCTAACCTTCTAAGAGAAACCCTAGGACGTTTTTTTGGTGTCTCCTCCCTCTCTCCTTGTTCATCTTTTTGCTTATGGTGTTTGTGACTCCATTAGGGGTGCAACATTTGAGGCACTAGGCTTTCAGAAGTCAATTACAAGAAGGATTCAGATTGTTATTGCTACATAATAATTAAGGTAAGATTATTGCATGTACATTAGACAAACTAGATCCAAAGATTTAGGGTTTGCATGTACATCATAGGATTGATGTAGTGCTCAAAACCCATCAATTACGAGAGCTCAACAAAAAGAAAATCAGACTGCACTATTTTCAAAAATGGAATTTTGCATGTTTCATTCGTTCATATCCAAGATTTAGCCCAAAATTATGAAGATCGCTCTCGATCATTCTGATTGGGTGCAAGCAATGCAAGATGAGCTAAATGAGTTTGAGCGCAACAAGGTTTGGAGACTAATTCCAACACCAAAGGATTCATCGGTTGTAGGTCTGAAATGGGTGTTTCGCAATAAGCTCGACAATGAAGGGAATGTGATTCGGAACAAAGCTCGGTTATTAGTAAAGGGTTATTGACAAGAAGAAGGTATTGACTACGAAGAAACTTTCGCACATATAGCAAGACTGGAGTCTGTTCACATCTTCCTGGCATATGCAACACATAATAACTTTGAAGTCTATCAAATGGACATCAAGTGTGCTTTTCTGAACGGGGAACTAGAAGAAACAGTTTAGGTGGAACAGCCACTCGGGTTCCTAAACGAGAAATATCCAAACCACTGCTATATTTTGGATAAGGCTATATGGTTTGAAGCAAGCTCCACGAGCCTGGTATGAAAATCTAACTCGATTTTTAAAACAATCTAAGTTTAAACAAGGCTCGGTCGACCCAACCTTCTTTCACAAGAAAGATGGTGTAACGACCCAAAATTCCAAGGTAAAAATTTCATTTTTAATATAGTAAAAACACATTAATAAATTTATCCCATACATTGAAAAACATTTCAATTAAACAATTATTAGGGCCTAATCCCATAGATCACATTTTGCGGAAATCACGGGTGTATGCGCTGCGATCGTCCCGAGCCCCTTTCATTTGAAAACTGGAGTACCTGAAAACAACACTAAAAACCGTAAGCACAATGTTTAGTGAGTTCCCCAAATACCACATACCATACATATCAAACGATCCATACGTGCCATACATAACAGCGAGCCATACGTATCAATCATGTATCATAAACAATAAAGGTGCTATGTGCCGCACATAGTCTTGCCATTATGCCACGAGCCAACTCTTGGTCTTTCTTGTCATGCCGGGGGCCACAACCATGGGTCTTACAGACAAGTTCCAATAGCCACCTCCTGGTCTTCCATGCAAGCATCACAAAGACAACTAGCATACAAATAATACTACTTAACTAATTACTTGCCAGAGTTCAGACTCCTGTCTTGCATACAGTGTGCCAAGAGCCGCCTCCTGGTCTTTCATACATAATATCAAGGGATAACCCTCGGGTCTTCCTACAATACATAAGCCAAATGGGCCAGCATTGGTGCCTTCGACCTATACAACAATGAGGAAACTCACCTCGATTGCTGAAGCTCACTGCACGAAATCCCTAACTGCTGCCCTGACGATTTCCCAAACTAACAATTACCAAAACAACATTAATTAGCAACAGAATTCCAACCCATGATCCTTAAACCAAACTTGGGGTAAAATGACCATTTTACCCCTAGCCCATCAAGACTCATAACCAGAACCCAAGCCAAAAACCAACCAGGCCCACCACTATAAGATCCATAAAAGCCCATTAATGGCCTAATTTTCCAAATTGGGCCCAACCCCATATGGCCCTTACCCAAAAGCCCAACAATTCCTGGTCCAAAAATAATTCTTCGATGGCCCAAAGGTCCAAGCCCATTGGGCCCACTAAAGTCCAAAACCATTGGGCCTACCAAGGCACAATACAAAATCTTGGCCCAACTAGGCGTGTCCAAAAGTCCCAAAACTCTCCAATTCCTTTGACCAAAAGCCCAACACATAAGCCCAACACAAAACCGAAGCCCCAAACATGAAACAAGCCCGAAGGCCCACAGAGCTACGACCGTAGGGCGTACGCTCAGCTTACGATGGGCATACTCAATGAATCTGGATCGCGACCAAAGAAGAGGTACGATGGGCGTCCCTCTAGTTACGCGGGGCGTAACCGCAGATTCTCCAAACTTAGATTTCGACTTAACCCATTAAGTACTTTGCATCCAAACTTAAGGAAACCTCCAAATGAAACATTTAATGCATAAAGTCGGCACCTTTATGAATTTTCATGACCCAAAGGGACCCAATAACCAATTTTGTCCATTAAAACCCAACAACAACATGTATGGACCTCATCTAAGCATCAATCAAGCATTTTTATAAACTTATAACCTTAGATCTGCCAAGAGTGGCAACTCAAAGCTTCTGAAGTGGTGTCCAACCACTATGGGACCAAAACCCACATAATCATAAATATTAACTTCTAATGATCAAGCTAAGAACTTTTTACCTTCTATGAGCTGAAAATGAAGCAAGGAGTCCATATTCACAAGCCCTTCCTTGAACCACCACCTTGCACCAAGCCACCACTTCTTGAAATACATTAAAATCCACCAACAATGCATATACAAGGTACACAACCCTCTTGGATGAAGCTATGACTCGATATTTAGGGTTTAAGACACTGGAGAATGAAAGAGAGGCGCACACCCTGGACTTAAGGTGCTTAAATAGTGAGCCAACCCTTAAAATTAGGGTTTTAGGGATCCTAAACGTACGTTGGGCGTACTTCCTGTACGTTGGGCGTACGTCCCCCAAACTCGCGTCCACTTCTCCATATTTATGTTGGGCATACCCCAGCTTACGTTGGGCGTACTCTCGTGCATGCCACCTTGCATGCATGGGATTGCCTTGCCAATTATTTCCATTAGGGACCAAAATTGCCAAAATATTCAAAGTACCATAACTTCCTCATCCGAGTTCCGTTTCCAACGAACCTTATATTCACGCAAAGGTGGTGAGAAGACCTACGCTCCTAACAACACACCCAAGCCTTAAAACCTCCCGAACAACACCCTAAATTCATAAAAGACCGAGATATCAAATTACGATTATACCCTTGGCTTCCGAAGACACCATCGAATACTTCGATCACTTATACCATGACTCCCACATTCGAAATGGGCCAAATACTTCCTTTACCGAAGCCATAAGCCTTGCGACAACTAATGACTGGGCCGCAGCCACAAACAACGGAGCAAATCCAAAACCGAGTGTTACAAATGGTGACCATCTAATGATTATCCAAATTTACGTTGATAATATCATTTTCGGATCTACTAATCCTAGATTAACTATTGAGTTCCGTAAGTTGATGGAGACTAAGTTTGATATGAGCTCCATGGGTCCGATTAACCTTTTCCTAGGTTTGAATATTAGACAGAGTCAAGAGGGTATATTCATAAATCAGGAGGCATATACGAAGACCTTACATGCGAAGTTCGGAATGGTGGGGGATTCGAAGGTTAAGGTTCTAGTGGCATTCAGAACGAAGCTAACACCATCTTTGGACAAACCAGCTGCTGATATGACTCTATATCGATAAATGATAGGTTCATTGATGTATCTAACCGCCAGTCGTCCAGACATTATGTTTTCTGTTTGCTATTGTGTCAAGTTTCAAGCAAATCCTCGTGAACCCCACATGAATGCAGTTAAAAACATCTTCCGATACCATAAACGAACTTCCTTGCTTGGAATTTGGTACCCTTCTAACTCAGAGTTCTTTGTGCAAGCATTCTCAGATGCTGATCTTGGTGGATGTGGTCTTGATCGCAAAAGTACAACTGGAGGATGTCAATTTCTTCATGGCAAACTCGTAAGTTGGCAATCGAAAAAGAAAACATGCGCATCCCTATCCACCGCTGAAGCTGAGTATATAGCAGCCGCCTCATGCACCTCGCAAGTTATTTGGATCCAAAGTCAGCTAAGGGATTATGGGATTAACATGAAGAGAATCCCATTATATTGTGATTCCAAAGATGCAATTCGTATTTAACACAACCCAGTGAACCATTCCAAGACTAAACATATTGCACTGAGGTATCATTTCACAAAGGATCATGTGGAGGATGGAAATGTAGAAATTCACTTTGTGAGATCTGCTGATCAACTGGCTGATATCTTTACCAAGGCCTTACCTGAACAAACCTTTATTCGAATTCTTCAAGGCTTATGAATTATTGAAGTTGAATCTGTTCCGAAACCATCTTCGTAGTTTGTAAGATTTTGCTGCGAATAGGTCAGAACGCTCAGAGCGATTCGGAGTCTGTTTACGTTGTGAATAGGTCCGAACGCTCGAAGCGATTCGGAGTCTGTTTACACTGCAAATGGGTCCGATCCCTCGGAGCGACTAGGAGTCCACTGTTCATCTGAAATTCGGAACATCATATATCCTTTGTATACTGTGTATTTTAATTTTCTAATTTTATTTATTTTCAGAAAAATCCCAAAATACAAAAATATTTTAATTTTCTGTTTTTATTTCCTTTTCAAAAAATTCTCAAAATAGAAAAATATTTTCATTCTTGTTGATGTTCTATCTTTTCATAAAATTAAAATCTCCAAAAATATTTTGTTTATTTGTATGTTGATTTTATAAATTGTTATTAGGTGCTATTTCGTCTCAATTTGGAATAATGGGACAGGTATATAACTCCGAATCTTTGCACTAGTTAAGTGTCCCTAGAAGCATGTTGTCGCATGTTGTCCGAAGCCTCTGAGACTTTATGTTTGAAGCCTTAATGAATCGATAATACCAATCAATTCTTCTAAATCAGGCTAATATTCACATAAGTCATTGAGCTACCTTACTCTTCTCACATGAGTTAAGAGTTGCCTGCTTGGTCATACATAATAGCAGAGGTACAATTCATCTTCTGAACCACATCAAACCACATCAAACAATTCTCCATTATTTTCACTTTCATAAATGTAACCCTCGAGACTCTCAGAAAATACCACTGAGGTTTATGGTTACACAACATTTATGTTAATGATCTAGAATTCGTTATTACGAATTGAGTGAAACCCAAAATCCAAAACCTATCTTTGAATTGACGGTGAACAAATCATATGAACTAGATAATTCACCATGGAATTGACGAGAATCCACCTTCGTGGCTTGTACCTTGAAATCTCATCATTTTACTTTTGCGAGATCTTAATGAAATGTTCTAGACCTAAGACATTTCTTCCCATTAGATCCAGTTTTTGTTTTTCTTGAGATTTCTAATTTATCTGGTCACTGAAATAATCCCAAAGCATACATGTTTTTATGGCTACACTGGTCAGACAAGTACTTCTTCCGAATGTTCGGACTTATATTGGGTTTCGGAGTTTGGTTGAAGACAAAGCCACCCTTAAGCCTAAATGAGAAGAAGAATTTCACTGTTTCTCAACAAACATATGATCGTAATTCAACGGGTTGCCACACAGACACTTCCGAGTCTCTCTTGACTCCGAAGGAAGAGATCGTTGCCTGGGATCCATCTGCTTTCTGTCCATTGTGACATCACTAGAATCCCACATAATTATTTTGATTTGTGCCACACCCCCGAACCAGACGGCAGAAACGTCCGAGGGCTCGTGTGACTTAAATTGAAATATCATCACAATGAATATACATGAAACATAACATAAACATCACCATGCATTAATACATTACAACCGTCATTGTTCACATCCAGTACATTGTTTACATTACATAATCCCAAAAATAAATTCTTTATCAAATGACATCACATAATAGACATTCAGACACATGCTTGATAATTCTTCATTCTAACGGTTACCTGAGAACACAAGTTGTTTTGAAAACGGTCAACATATATAATGTTGGTGAGTTCATAAGCAGGTTTGATATGAAAATGTTTTGTGTAGTTTGTAAAACCCAGAAAATCCGATATTTTCTGAAACGACAATTGTTTACGAAATAGGTGTGATGATCCATAAGTATATACGTGAATGATTTTAAAACGTGTAAAAGTAGTATGTTTCTCATAATGAATTCTTGTATTATAGTTATCGAAAGTAAAAGTGAATAATGTTGTTCCCCCGGAAAACCCGATGTTTTCTGATATAAATAGTATGATCGTTTTGTATTATTTTATCGTCACAACGAATGAATATGATTTCCCATGATTACTTAGATGGTATTGGATCTCTATGTGAGTCGTTATAACCATGCATAATAATGACTATTTCGTCTGTCTTGGCATTCTAGTGAAAGTCGGTATTGAATTAAGATTTTGTCACCCTAGACTGGCCGAGTCTAACTGTAGCGAACAGCTTAGGTGTGGGGGAGTCACCCTCGTATAGATCTATACACAAACTCTCGCTCTCCCTCCAGGAGACTTTGATTATAACTACAGACTACGACCGACACTTATTGGTGTCACCCGTTATTACTCACTAAATCCAAATGAAATTGAATAACATTGTTCAACAACCTGATTTATGTTTACTTGAATAAAAGGTAAGGCTAACAGACGAAGAAAAGAGGACTACGGAGGCCCACTAAACACGTATGTTGTTATAGGCTGTCAGGTGTGCGACGGACACGTTAGCCCATCACGTATATGATTGATTTGGACCTTACTAGCAATGCAAATGGGTCACTTCGGCCCAATAACAGGTAAAAGCCATTGAGGGTCCATTAGGCATGTAATTGGGTCACCAGAGGCCCAATAAACATGTGTAATTATATTGGGCCCAATAATCATGATATTGGGCCACAAAGGCCCAATAGCACAAATAGAAGGTTTTGGGCCCAATCACTAAATCACTTATGTTCTATCGAGTTTAAGTTCGTATTGTTGGTATTTGTTGTATGCTAAATGTTTATTTGCAACGTAAAAAAAATACCTTAACGTTTGATTTATAACGAAGCTTTTCGTTATATATATGTATATATTTTTAAAGCCATGCGTTATAACTTGATATTTTTAACCCAAACATTTATTATTGTTTATTTGGCCCAAAAACATTTAGATTGACCATTGTGGCCCCTTTTTCTATAAAAATGGCACTTTTAGTCCCTTTTTATGAAAATTGACATTTTTGGTCCTTAAACCATTTTTCTTGACATTTTCCACCCAAACTTTATTTGAAAAGTAATTTCAGTCCAAAACTATTGCATTTGTCATTTCCAGCCTTTATTTGTAAAAAGTTTACATTTTGGGCCCAATTTCCGTAAGTTTTACAATTTTGACCCCAAAATCAAAAACTTTGCATTTTTAGTCCAATTTGGTAATAAAATCATTTTCAACCCCTGAAATAGTTTATTTACGTTTTAGACTAACATTTTGTTAAGTTTTACATTTCAGCCCCTCAAAACTTCATTTTTTCGCAACCTTGGGCCCAAAACTCGTGAGGCCCAATTTAAAGCCCAATAAGCTAAAATTTGTGTTTTTGACCCTTTGAAAAGTATTATTTTCATAAAAATCAGCTTTTATACAAATAAATACCTTATAACCCTCATAAAACCGATAATTATCAATTTACACCCAATCTTTGTAATTTTTGCAAAAATGACACTTGTAAAGTTCTTTGGCTTTGTTTTTAAACTTAAGGACCCTTAGATCTATGATGTATGTTGTTTATTATGTTTTTGTTTATGATTCTTTCAACCTTTAGCTATAGATCTCAGAATATCACAAGTATTACATATTATCACAAACAAAAACTAAAGAAATCACACATAACATGCAAACACATATAGATCATCACATAATACTTGTATTCTCCCCCAAAAACAACTAAAAACCGAAAAAAAAGGGTATGAACTCACCTTGCTTAGTTGTTTCGGCTTTGAAGAAGATGTGAAGAATATTTTTGGTCCTAGCAACACCTTGAGTGGATTTCGAACTTGGATGGGTTCACACTAGAGTGTAACTTGATATGATTTTTGGTTGAAACCTCCTTGAAATGCTTCTAGTTATCGAAAATTCTTGATGAGAGGGGAGAGGTGTTCTTGAATGTGTTATACTTAGAGAGAGTTTTGAAATGGTTTGTGTGTGTATGTTCCTTCCTTCGGCTGTGAATAAGAGAAGAGAGAGGAGAGAAAGAAGTGAAGTGATGGATGCATGGGAATGTGAGAAGGCTTGGGTGTATGGAGTGTAATGTGTCTAGTTATCCACCAAATAAAAGTGAGGTGGCAATACAAAAGTCAACTCTCTCTTAATCTCTCTTTTTTTTTGTGCCGAGATAGGAGAAAGAAGAGAGATGGAATGGGCCTTTAATGCTTGGTTCTAATAATAGGAGGCCCATTTTGATGATTTTCGGCCCATTGGGCCCTTAGGAGGGTTTACGGCCCAATTAGAATGAAAGAATGGGTTTCACGGCCCACTGAAGTTTATTAGGTTTGTTGTGGCCCAATAAGGCCCATTAAGGTAAACCAATTTATTTTGGATCCATTATGGCCCAAAATGTTAAGTTTCTTGGAAGTGGGTCCAATTAGAGCCCATCTAAGGGTCTTAAGCCCAAAATAGTCAAATTGGAAGCTTATTGGTCTATTAGGCCCAATAAGAAAATCCTAGTCCTTAATGGACTTAAACCGGGATTTTTAGGGTTTCCAATCTTTTGTTGACCATTTGAAGTGTTGTATAGAGTGTTTGATGAAATTTTGTTTTTATTGAATAAACATCATGCATACTTTCAAGTTTTAGCCACAAATGTTACTCTTGTTAATGTTTACAAAAACCTTAGAATTCCTAGTTGTGATATCATCCCCCCGTTAGAGGGAATTTCGTCCCGAAATTCTTTTTGAAGCTAGATTTGAGAATGCGAGAATAGGTGAGGGTACTTTTGCTTCATCTGGTCTTCGCGTTCCCATGTGAATTTCGGTCCACGTTTTGCGTTCCACCGAACTTTCACAATCGGAATGCGACTTTGCTTAGTACGCTTCACTTCCCTGTCCATGATTTCAACTGGTTCCTCGATGAACAGGAGATTCTCGTTGATTTCGATTTCTTCCAATGGTATGACAAGAGTTTCGTCGGATAAGCACTTCTTCAAATTGGAAACATGGAACACGGGGTGTACACTGCTGAGCTCGGCAGGTAGCTGCAGTCTATAAGCCACCGGACCGATTCGGGCAAGAATCTCGAATGGTCCAATGTACCGTGGGTTTAGTTTTCCCCGTTTCCTTTCCAGGGAGAGACTTTTAACAACACCCGATCCCCGAATTGAAATTCCAAGGGCTTTCGCCGTTTATCAGCGTAGCTCTTCTGTCGGTCTCGTGATGCTTGAAGTCGGGCTCTGAATTAAACTATCTTCTCTGCCGTTTCGCGTATGATTTCTGGTCCTGTTAACGCATTGTTTGGTGTCTGTCCTCTTGCTAGCTGAGTGTCACCCACCTCAGCCCAACACAACGGTGATCTACATTTACGCCCATATAATGCTTCAAAAGGAGCAACTTTGATGCTTGTGTGATAACTGTTGTTATACGAAAACTCAATTAAAGGAAAGTGGGTATCCCACGACCTTCCAAAGTCTATCACACATGCTCGAAGCATATCCTCAAGCGTTTGAATGGTTCGCTCACTTTGACCATCCGTTTGTGGGTGGTAAGCAGTGCTCATGTCGAGTTGTGTTCCCATAGCCTTTTGAAGTGATTGCCAAAAGCGTGAACTGAACCTACTATCCCGATCTGAGATGATAGATATTGGCACTCCATGGAGTCTCACAATTTCCTTGATGTAGATTCTTGTTAGTCGCTCCATCTTGTATGTCTCCTTTATTGGCAGGAAATGGGCGGATTTTGTCAACCTATCAACTATTACCCATATGGCATCCATTCAATCGTTCGTCTTGGGTAATTTGGTCACAAAGTCCATGGTAATCCTTTCCCATTTCCACTCGGGTATTACCGGTTGTTGTAATAGTCCCGAGGGCTTCTGATATTCTACCTTCACTTTAGCGCAAGTGAGGCACTTCCTAACGTAAGTGGCAATTTCTGCCTTCATGTTAGGCCACCAATAATGTTGCTTGATATCCAGGTACATTTTATCTGAACCCGGATGGATGGAGTATCGTGTCTTATCAGCCTCATTCATGACTACCTCCCTGAATCCCCCAAGTTTAGGAACCCAAATTCGGTTCATGAAATAATATGTTCCATCCTCCTTGACTTCGAAGTTCTTTTCCATTCCACGTAACGCTTCGCTTGTTCTGTTTCTGTCTTCATGGCATCGAACTGGGCTCATTTGATTTGCGAGGACATGTGGGATTGAATGGTTATTGAAAGAGTCTTCACACGACGATTTTAGTATTCTTTCCGACTCAAGGCATCAGCTACCACGTTAGCCTTGCCTGGGTGGTACTTGATTTCGCACTCATAATCGTTTAGCAGCTCAACCCATCTTCGTTGCCTCATGTTTAACTCCTTTTGATTTAAAATGTGTTGGAGACTCTTGTGGTCAGTGAAAATGGTGCACTTCGTACCATAAAGGTAGTGCCTCCAAATCTTCAGAGCAAAGACCACAGCTCCCAATTCGAGATCATGGGTGGTATAATTCACCTCATGTGTCTTTAGTTGTCGGGATGCATAAGCTATCACCTTCCCACACTGCATGAGTACACAGCCTAAACCCTGATTCGAAGCATCGCAGTAAACTACGAAGTCCTCAGTTCCCTCTGGTAATGATAGTACTGGCGCACTACAGAGAGCTCGTTTCAGGGTTCGGAAGGCAACCTCCTGCTTTTCTGTCCATTCAAATGGTACGCCCTTTTGTGTAAGCATGGTAAGTGACTTGGCTGTTCTGGAGAAGTTCTGAATGAATCTTCTGTAATGGCCTGCGAGACCCAGAAATTGACGAATTTTTGTGGGTGTCGTTGGGACTGCCCATCCTTCAATGGCTTTGATCTTAGAAGGGTCCATATGTATCCCTTCTTGACTGCAACATGACCTAAAAAGTTTACGCTACGGAGCCAGAACTCACACTTAGAGAATTTTGCGTATAACTTTTCGGTTCGTAGGGTTTCCAAGATTTGTCGTAGATGTCGACTATGCTCCTCTTCGCTTCGAGAATAGACCAGGATATCGTCGATGAAAACGATGATAAAGTTGTCGAGGAATGTTCGGCAGACTCGATTCATCAGGTCCATGAATACGGCAGGGGAATTCGTTAGACCGAAGGGCATTACAACAAATTCATAATGTCCATAGCGAGTTCGGAAAGCGGTCTTGGGGATATCCTCTTCCCGGACCTTGAGTTGGTGGTAGCCGGATCGCAGATCTATCTTATAGAAGTAATTTGCTCCTTGAAGCTGGTCGAATAGATCGTCTATTCGTGGAAGTGGGTAGCGATTCATGATAGTGAGCTTATTGAGTTCTCTATAATCGATACACATCCTAAAGGATCCGTCCTTCTTCTTAACGAAAAGGACCAGAGCTCCCCAGGGTGAGAAACTAGGTCGGATGAATCCTTTGCTCAAGAGTTCGCTGAGTTGGCTTGACAGTTCTTGCATCTCCGTAGGAGCCAACCTATAGGGTGATTTGGCAATGGGTGTAGCTCCTGGCACAAGGTCAATTCGAAACTCGACTTGTCTTTCTGGGGGTATCCCCGGAAGATCTTCAGGAAAGACATCCAGGAAATCGCAAGCCACTAGGATGTCTCGAATATTGGCCTCTTCCTTGGACTTATCCACTATGTGAGCCAGAAACGCCAAGTCCTTCTTTTGTAGACACTTTTGTGCCTTAATACATGAGATCAGACGAAGGTTCGTACTAGGTTTGTCTCTGTATATAATTTAGGGATTCATGATTTGGAAGATGAAGGCGAACGGCCTTCTCGCGACACATAATTTCGGCATAATGGGGGCTCAACCAATCCATGCTGATAATCACATCAAAACTCCTAATAGTTACAGGCATCAAGTATATTTGAAATGCGTGGTGATTTAAGGTTAGGTACATCCTACGTAGATTTCCCCAGTTGATTTTGTTTTCCCGTTAGCCATTTCCACCGTAAAGGTTTCATTAAGCTTCTGGGGTTGTTGTTTTAGCAAATGTTTGAATTTATTACTCACAAGACTTCGCTCTGCCCCGGTATCAAACAGAATGCATGCATATGTGTGGTTAAGGAGAAACGTACCAGTGACAACAGTGGGATCCTGAACCGCTTCTCCTTGACCCATGGTCAGCACTCTCCCTGCTCCTCCGTTCCCTTGGTTGTTGACATTGGGGCAGTTTCGACGGAAATGCCCAGTCCTTCCACATCCATAACAGGTGTGGCTAGCCCCAACGTTGTTGTCGTTGTTGTTGTTGGTGTTATTGTTGTTGTTGTTGCGGTTGTTGTTGTTGTTTCCTTGTTGCTGGTTCTGGGGAGGATAGGTCCTACAGTATTTTGTCGTGTGACCCTTTCGGTTGCAACTAGTACAATGCATCTCCCTGCATTCACCATTGTGATGGAGATTGCACTTGTTGCACTTTGGGAGATTCCTGGAATACTGCTTAGGGGCACTTGGGGTGGATGAGGCTGGAGCATGTGGTGTGGAGGGAACTTGGGTGGTTGCAGCATGAACTGTCACTGTTTGTTGTTTCTTTAACGACTCTGAGCCTTGTCGTCCCTTCCTCTTGTTATTCTTTCCTTTCTTGTTGTCGCTCTCCTTCTTGCTTTCAGTTTCCCCTGCCTTCTCGCCCCTCTTATTGTTGTGGTCGTACAACTTTTTGGCCAACCTCTTGGCACTGTCAAAGGTTTCAGGATTTGTGCCTATCACGTTTCCTTGAATTGGGGGAGTTAATCCCCAGATGAATCGTTCGATTTTCTTCCCTTCCGAAGTAATCATGCCAGGGCACAACAGAGACAGTTCGCTAAACCTTGATATGTAGGCATCGATGTCGGAGTTTCGGACAGTGAGGTTCCATAACTCTTGCTCCATTTTATGAACATCGCCACGCGGGCAGTATTCAGCCATTAGCATTTCCTTCAGTTCCGTCCATGGCATGGCATTAGCCACCGGAAGAGTCATAGCCTCCACATGTCCATTCCACCAGGTGAGAGCATGATCAACAAATGTACATGCTGCAAACTTGACCTTGACTTCTTCAGGGCATCCGCATATCTCGAATACCGATTCCACATTTTCAATCCATCTCTTCAGGGTTATCATTCCCCCTGTGCAATTAAAGGTTTGTGGCTTGGCGTTGGTGAAATCTTTGTAAGAGCATGTCCTGGTAGGTCCTTGATTTATCCCGTTGTTTGAACTTCCGGCCCCCTGTCCGTTTCCTCCACCATTATTCCCATTGTGGATCTGCGCCAGTGCTGCTGTGACTGCAGCAGATACAGCTGCTTGAAATGCAACTGAGTTGATTTCTGGTGGTGTCGGTGGTTGATTGTTTCCACAGTTTGGTCTTTACGGCATCTTGCTGTTATGGAACAGAAAGATGTTGAGTACGTATTGTATTAAGTTGGGAATTTCGTGAGTCGATTTTGCATTTAAGTGATTCCATGTATTTACACCAAACAATAAGAGTATAAAACACATAGCAGATAACAACATCACGAATAAACACATAATATTTTCCACTAATAATATCCGCACTTTGATACATGAAAATTTGCTCGAAAGAGCATACATAAGGGTACAAAGTTCGGCAGCATAACGACTCTATGAGTAGTGTAATCACTTAAACATGGAGTCGGTAGTACATAACATGGTAAGCATAAGAGAACATAGCACTAGTAGGGTAAAACTGGTCCTAAATACACTAGGAGGCGCCCAACGGTGGTAGCGAAATCATATTCCGAAATGTTGTGCCAACAACTGGGCCATCTCAGTCATCTCTCCAATGACTTCATCCCTTTCCAGTTCAGCCTGCACCGCTCGTGCTTCCATGGCAAATAGTTGTTGCCGTAGTGTGGCAGCCTCAGCCTCCGGAGAACGATCCTCTCCCACGGGATTCCATGGTGGGGCAGGATGGTCCTGATGTGTCTCGTCGGTAGGTGGTGTAACGGAGGCTTTGTTTGTGTCTCTTTCCTCCTCCATGTCATCATCGGTCCCATCAAACTCATAGTCCGTGTCCGTGTACTCGTCGGGCCCAATGCCGTGTGCTGCCCCTTGTCCTTCCTCGGGGTCGTCTTCAATCATTATGTGGTCCACCAAGACTTGGTGAAACTGAATGCCTTGATGCTCCTCTTCCATGGTGACTGTGATGAGGAACACGTAAGGAGGGTATATAAATAAACTATTATTAATCCTAAGATATTTTTGTTGTTATTGAAATTGGTTTGATGTTCTCCTCTTGTTTAACAAGAGGGTATGCCTTAGGTTTACTGACCATCGCGATCCCTCCAGGGCATGCGATAGTTGTATTATGAAGGAAATGTAGTTGATCAGGCTACATTCATTCCTAATACAACTGTGAATAGTCCTGGCCTAACCGAGATGTCAGGATTTTTCCCAATGTCTTATTTGAAATGTTATTATGTTCATTTTTCTAAGTTGCACAAGTAAGGGTTTTTATTATTATGTTTTATCCGTTTTGTTCAGAGTTATTTAGTCCCTCTTTGGGTTTATAGTTGCATATCAATGTGTGGTTAGATATGCCAGTTCACTATAAACAGAGCTCTGATACCAACCTGTCACACCCCCAAACCAGACGGCGGAAACGTCTGAGGGCTCGTGTGACTTAAATTGAAATATCATCACAATGAATATACATGAAACATAACATAAACATCACCATGCATTAATACATTACAACCGTCATTGTTCACATCCAGTACATTGTTTACATTACATAATCCCAAAAATAAATTGTTTATCAAATGACATCACATAATAGACATTCAGACACATGCTTGATAATTCTTCATTCTAACGGTTACCTGAGAACACAAGTTGTTTTGAAAACGGTCAACATATATAATGTTGGTGAGTTCATAAGCAGGTTTGATATGAAAATGTTTTGTGTAGTTTGTAAAACCCAGAAAATCCGATATTTTCTGAAACGACAATTGTTTACGAAATAGGTGTGATGATCCATAAATATATGCGTGAAAGATTTTAAAATGTGTAAAAGTAGTATGTTTCTCATAATGAATTCTTGTATTATAGTTATCGAAAGTAAAAGTGAATAATGTTGTTCCCCCGGAAAACCCGATGTTTTCCGATATAAATAGTATGATCGTTTTGTATTATTTTATCGTCACAACGAATGAATATGATTTCCCATGATTACTTATATGGTATTGGATCTCTATGTGAGTTGTTATAACCATGCATAATAATGACTATTTCGTCTATCTTGGCATTCTAGTGAAATTCGGTATTGAATTAAGATTTTGTCACCCTAGACTGGCCGAGTCTAACTGTAGCGAACAGCTTAGGTGTGGGGGAGTCACCCCCGTATAGATCCATACACAAACTCTCGCTCTCCCTCCAAGAGACTTTGATTATAACTACAGACTACGACCGACACTTATTGGTGTCACTCGTTATTACTCACTAAATCCAAATGAAATTGAATAACATTGTTCAACAACCTGATTTATGTTTACTTGAATAAAAGGTAAGGCTAACAGACGAAGAAAAGAGGACTACGGAGGCCCACTAAACACGTATGTTGTTATAGGCTGTCAGGTGTGCGACGGACACGTTAGCCCATCACACATATGATTGATTTGGACCTTACTAGCAATGCAAATGGGTCACTTCGGCCCAATAACAGGTAAAAGCCATTGAGGGTCCATTAGGCATGTAATTGGGTCACCAGAGGCCCAATAAACATGTGTAATTATATTGGGCCCAATAATCATGATATTGGGCCACAAAGGCCCAATAGCACAAATAGAAGGTTTTGGGCCCAGTCACTAAATTACTTATGTTCTATCGAGTTTAAGTTCGTATTGTTGGTATTTGTTGTATGCTAAATGTTTATTTGCAACGTAAAAAAAATACCTTAACGTTTGATTTATAACGAAGCTTTTCGTTATATATATGTATATATTTTTAAAGCCATGCGTTATAACTTGATATTTTTAACCCAAACATTTATTATTGTTTATTTGGCCCAAAAACATTTAGATTGACCATTGTGGCCCCTTTTTCTATAAAAATGGCACTTTTAGTCCCTTTTTATGAAAATTGACATTTTTGGTCCTTAAACCATTTTTCTTGACATTTTCCACCCAAACTTTATTTGAATATTAATTTCAGTCCAAAACTATTGCATGTGTCATTTCCAGCCTTTATTTGTAAAAAGTTTACATTTTTGGCCCAATTTCTGTAAGTTTTACAATTTTGACCCCAAAATCAAAAACTTTGCATTTTTAGTCCAATTTGGTAATAAAATCATTTTCAACCCCTGAAATAGTTGATTTATGTTAAAGACTCATAGTTTGTTAAGTTTTACATTTCATCCCCTCAAAACTTCATTTTTTCGCAACCTTGGGCCCAAAACTCGTAAGGCCCAATTTAAAGCCCAATAAGCTAAAATTTGTGTTTTTGACCCTTTAAAAAGTATTATTTTCATGAAAATCAGATTTTATACAAATAAATACCTTATAACCCTCATAAAACCGATAATTATCAATTTACACCCAATCTTTGTAATTTTTGCAAAAATGACACTTGTAAAGTTCTTTGGCTTTGTTTTTAAACTTAAGGACCCTTAGATCTATGATGTATGTTGTTTATTATGTTTTTGTTTATGATTATTTCACCCTTTTGCTATAGATCTCAAAATATCACAAGTATTACATATTATCACAACCAAAAACTAAAGAAATCACACATAACATGCAAACACACATAGATCATCACATAATACTTGTATTCTCCCCCAAAAACAAGTAAAAACCGAAAACAAGGGGGTATAAACTCACCTTGCTTAGTTGTTTCGGCTTTGAAGAAGATGTGAAAAAGATTTTTGGTCCTAGCAACACCTTGAGTGGATTTCGAACTTGGATGGGTTCACACTAGAGTGTAACTTGATGTGATTTTTGGTTGAAAACTCCTTGGAATGCTTCTAGTTCTCGAAAATTCTTGATGAGAGGGGAGAGGTGTTCTTGAATGTGTTATACTTAGAGAGAGTTTTGAAATGGTTTGTGTGTGTGTGTTCCTTCTTTCGGTCGTGAATAAGAGAAGAGAGAGGAGAGAAAGAAGTGAAGTGATGGATGCATGGGAATGTGAGAAGGCTTGGGTGTATGGAGTGTAATGTGTCTAGTTATCCACCAAATAAAAGTGAGGTGGCAATACAAAAGTCAACTCTCTCTTAATCTCTCTTTTTTTTGTTGGGCCGATATGGGAGAAAGAAGAGAGATGGAATGGGCCTTGTTGGGTATTATTGTGTTGCATCATGGGCTTGTTTTGTAGATCCGGATTGGGCATGTCCATCCGTGATTATCTAGTAGGGTTATACTATAAATAGTGCATGCATGTATGCATTATATACGTTCGTGATTATCATTGATTATTGTTTTGTAACCCTAAGCACCTCTACAGTCGAAGTTCTTAATCGAGCTCTTCTGAGGTGTTAAAGTTTTAATCATACGACATATTCAAAGCCATTCTTGTGTTCATAATTACATTCTTAATTGTTTGCCTGCATAGAATCTATCGATCCTAATAGAACTTTGTTCTAACAATTGGTATCAGAGTAGGAGACTGTGTGATCAATACACATTCCTTCTGTGTTAAGAATTCTTTAGGGTTTCCGCTTTTATCGAATATAAAAGAAGCCGTCTTCCTCCTGTCGACGGTAACTCTGTTTCTGATAAAACCCTAATCTCAAGTTTACATGTCTGATTCTAGCGGCTCACCATGTCTCACGAAGATTCTCAAACAAATCTCATTAACATCTCTAACAGCATTGGATCCACTACCAGGATTCCCATTCTTTACACTCAAGACTATGAAGTATGGGCGCATCACTTTGAAGATTATGTGGTCGGATCTGAAGATAATGGTTATCTCGTCTGGGAAGCCATCACGCTTGGACCATTTGTTTATTCTGGAACGAACACGACTGTTAAGACCCAAAAAGAGTATAACAAGCTGGTGGCGGACGTAGACAATATGCCACAAGATGAGAAGGTCAAGTTGCTGTGTGATGTGAAGGCCATGAGAATGATCAGATTCGCCTTGCAATCTGACACTTTTCGGTTAGTTGGTTCATGCACGACGGCCAAAGAAATCTGGGATAGGTTGAAATAACTTTACTCAACCGATGAAGATCTGGAACACTCTATTCAAACCTTGTTGCTCTCAGAATTTGGAGTTTTCGAACATAAACCAGAAGAAAAACTGATACAAACTTTCGATCGGTTCAATCATCTCCTAAGTAAGATGATCAAACATGGAATAGATAGAAAGCTGATCGAGCAGAAGGTAACCTTCATGAACGGTCTGAGACCAGAATGGATGGCTGTGGTTTCAACAGTGAAAGCACATGAACAGTTTAAATCTTATTCACTAGCGAAACTTGTGGGAATACTTAAGTCCCATGAGAATGTGGTAACCAAGGAGGCGAAGGTAGTTTCGGGTGTAGGATCGCTGGCCCTTGTCTCAAAAGGAAAAAGTATTTCAGAAGAAGAAGAGGAGTCGGATATGTCTGAGTGTGACCTTACAAGCGAAGAATATGCTATGATGGTCACCAATCCAAAGAAGTTTGCACGAAGAAAATTTCCTGTCAATAAGAACCGAAACTGGCAGAGAAGTTACAGTTCTGAGAAGGTGAAGGATGAAGCGAAGAATTCTTCTCAAAAGGATGAAGACAAGAAGGAGAGCAAGCTTACAGGAGACTCTGGGTTCGACTGCAATTACTGCCACGGCAAGATCCACTTTGCCAAAGATTGCATGCTGAGGAAAATGGCTGAGAAAAGAGATGGTGAAGACGATGAGGCGTACTACATGCGCAAGTTGGAAGAGATCAAGAAAAAGAAGGCAACTAACAGTTCTATGAATGCCTTGATTGTGCAGGAGAATGCAAATGAAGATGAGTTCGGTGGAGTTGAAGTTTGGTCAACCGATTCTGAGGATGAAGAGGTGAGAAAGCCAACTCATGGAAGAGCTTATGTAGCAAAGGAAGCAGGATCGGCTGGAAGATGTTTGATGGTCACAGCAGGTGGATCAACCGAAAGTGCCAGTAAGGAACCGAACCTAATTGAGGACAAATGATTTGCAGCCAAGCCCGTGAGCGAGAAGATTAATGACTGTGATCGGCTGATCAAAAAGGTACAATTCATCCTTGAATCACTTAAAGTTCCGGTAACAGATTATGAAGAAGAATTAAATGACTTAAAATTTAAATTTTCTAACTTAAGTGGTAGTCTCATGAAAACTCGCTTAGCGAATTCTAACCTAACTGACCAACTCAGCAGGGCGTCTTCAAAAAGTGAGGAGAGAAGGATGTGGATTGAGCTGAAGGAGGCGGAGTTAAATAGGGCTAGGGATGAAAGTATTTATTTACAACGAGACAATTTAAAGTTTTTAAAACAAAGGAATGTTTTTTGTTTAATTGCTAAGCGCTTATATACTAATATTGCTCAATTGCATTTAAGTTATGAGATAGGGAAAAAGATTCATAAAATGATCTTACCCTTCCTTGAATTTAAGGAGGATGAGGTCATTGCTGAGTGTGAATCAATAGTGTCCTCAGAAGAGACATCCATCCATTACAAAATCGGACTGGACAATATAGAAACCTTCATTGACTCTAAGGAACATAAATGTATGCTCAAAAATCTTTTAGATGAAAATGATAGGTTAAAAATAAAGTCCGAAACTATTCAATCATTTGACTCATCTAACGCCAAATTAATTTCAGAAAATAAAATGAACTTAGAAAATACGTCTGAATTTTATGAGGAAAGTGAGATGAGCGAAATCTCAGTAGAAGACGTAGTTGATTGCTCTGAGTTTATGAAGAGCGAAACCGAGAATGAGAAACCCCTCATATCTGAAAATTCGGTTGAATTCGCTCGCCTGTCAAAAGACAAGCCACAGAAACTCAAAGAAAAGGCTATGGTTTATCAAAAGGTTCAAACTGTGCTGAATCAGGTCTATGCAGTTACAGGGGTTACTGCAAAACAAACGGCATAGTTAAAAATCTTGGTCGACAAAGACAATGCTGAAGGGTGCGACGATTACTTCTGGTCAGCCCCTATTGACAATGCAGAAGAAACCATAGGCTTATCTGAGCAAACTTCATGGAGGGTTAAAGGAAGATACGTTGCTGAACCCATCAACAAACCCTCGAGTTTCGACAAACCAAGCACAAGTGGAACAAAAGAAATCCCTGAAGAACCAATGAAAGAACCGATTGTTCCAACTAAGACAACCGAAACTCAAAAGGAGAAGCCAAAGGCTAGCTTCAATATCCACAAATCTAAGAAGGAGTTAGCTGAACAGAAACGCCAAAGAAAACAAAGATACAGGAAAAATCTGAAAGAGCGAAAACGTCATTGGCAATCTCAAAATTCTAACTACGTACCTCCTAAGAAAGAATCAATTGACAAAGGAAAGGAAAAGCTAAAAGGAAAAGAAAATTTCAGTCCAAATTCCTACTAATCCAAATCTTAGAACCGAACATCTACTTTCGGTTCCAAAACTCGCGCGCAGAACCAAACGTCTAGTGTCGGTCCAAACGTCAAGGCTAACAACCAAACGTCTACTTTCGGTTCCAACACCGGCACTCAGAACCGAAAGTCAAGTTTCGGTCCCAAGTCTAGTTTCAGTCCTCCCAACTCCAAAAGCAAATCAAATTCAGTGAAGGACGTCAAAGGAAAGGGAAAGCTTGATTCTGATTCTAATTTCGATGATAAGAAAAAGTCAGCTAGCCCTAGGATTCAAAAGAAAACACCAAAACCATCTAACAACACACCATCAAAAACACCAAAAATTAAACAAGATAAAACTAAAATCAAGGTGTATACCATCAAAAGAAAAGATCAATCCACTCTAATAAAAAGAACTTATTTGGTTGATATTTCTTCTGCAATTCCTTTTTCTGTGAAAAACTCACCAGGACCCAAGAAACTTTGGGTTCCTAAATCTGCTTAAATTTGCAGGTGATACGTGACGAGCAGTTCGATGATGAATGGTATATAGACAGTGGCTGCTCGCGTCACATGACAGGAAGGAAGGAAGAGCTAAGGGAGTTTCAGTCCCTAAAGGATGGTGGATGTGTGAAGTATGGCAATAACTCATATGGCACAATCAAAGGATATGGAATGATAACCAATGGAGATTTCTCGATTTGAAAAGTAGCGTATGTGGAAGGATTGGAGCATAACCTCATCAGTGTGTCACAATTAGTTGTGGGAACAGGTTTGAAGGTTTTATTTGATGATGATGGCTCAGAAATAATTGAGAAGCAATCTAAAAAGATTCTATTGAAGTCTGAACGCAAGGGAGAGATGTATCCTTTAAATCTCAACCCAATTCGAGGAAAACCAGCAATATGTCTGCCATCAAAGGCGAACACTGATGAAAGCTGGTTGTGGCATCGACGTCTATCACACCTGAACTTCAAAGACATTAATAAGTTGGTGCTTGGTGATCATGTTCGAGGCCTTCCTCTTCTCAAATTTGATAAGGAACATCTATGTGCAGCATGTGAAATGGGCAAACAAAGCAGAAAGAGCCATCCTACTCGGCTCAATACAAAGATTGTTGAAGCTCTTGAACTTCTACACATTGACTTATGTGGACCTTCGGCTATCGAAAGCTTCGGTGGTAGTAAGTTCATTCTTGTCATAGTAGATGATTTTTCACGCTTCACCTGGGTTTTCTTTCTTAAACAGAAATCAGATGCAACTCCCAAGCTGAAGACGTTCATCAAGCAAGTGGAATTGCAGCTGCGAAAGCTGGTGAGGAATATCAGAAGCGATAATGGGCTGGAATTCAAGAATAAAGATTTTGAGGATTTTCTGGCTGACAAGGGGATATCTCACAACTTCTCGGCCCCTTATACTCCACAACAGAATGGGATTGTTGAAAGACGAAACCGTTCTTTATGTGAAGCAGCCAGAACCATGCTAAGCTTCGTTTCTCTTCCACTGTACTTCTGGGCTGATGCAGTTGCAACCGGGTGTTACACTCAGAACCAATCCTTGCTCAACAAAAGATTCTCAATCACTCCATATGAGATCTTGAACAATCGAAAGCCTAACGTCAAATTTTTTCACGTGTTCGGTTCTAGGTGTTTCATCTTTAATTCAAAAGAGAACCGAAACAAGTTTGACGTCAAAGCAGATGAGGGAATTTTTCTTGGTTATTCACTCACTTCAAAAGCATACAGAGTTTTGAACAAACGCTCCAAACGAATTGAAGAAACATATTACGTAACCTTTGACGATAATTACATGAAGAAAGTTCAAAGGAGCGAAAGTGTCTTAGGAGAAATATTTCCTGAATCAGGACAAGTATCGGTTCCAATATCCAACTTGTTTGAAGAATACATTCGGCTATTTGATGAACCAGAGAAAGCAGCACACTCAGAAGCGAAAGCAGCAGCCAACAAAACCGACAATCTCAAAAAGATCATAGATGAACCTGCCAAAGAAATGGAAAGTGAACCTCCTAAACCGACAGGTGGTCAACCCTCCACTGACTCTCCAAACAACGGCTCAATGTTCAAGGGGGAGAGTTCATCAGCACCAAAGACAACTGAAATGTCTTTCGAGGGGGAGAATCAAATTCCATCCCCAACTCATAAAGGTCCAGGTGAGGGGGAGCATACAACTCCAAACCCACCCAATAATAGTCCAATCGAGGGGGAGAATCCGACTCCCACAGAGAATGAAAACTCTGATCCTGACACAGGTTACACTTCGCCAGTCGAGGGGGAGAAAGAGAATACAACTGACGAAGGTGATCAATCAGAATTTGAAGAGGAAGTAAATGCAGAGTTGGATCCAGCCTATGACCCAAATTATCCTCCTTTAGTGAAATGGACCAAGGATCATCCCAAAGCACAAATCATTGGTGAATCATCTGAGAAAGTTCTCACTCGTTCTCAATTGAAAGCGAAACAAACTGCATTATTCTCTAAAGTTGAATTATGTATGTTTAATTCGTTTATCTCCAAAGTCGAACCGAAAACAGTTAATGCTGCACTTGATCATTCTGATTGGGTACAAGCAATGCAAGATGAGCTCCATGAGTTCGAACGAAATCGAGTTTGGAGGCTGATTCCCACACCAAAGGATGCTTCAGTGGTTGGTTTGAAATGGGTCTTCAGGAATAAATTGGACAAAGAGGGGAACGTTATTAGAAACAAGGCTCGGTTGGTAGTAAAAGGATATTGCCAAGAGGAAGGGATAGATTATGAGGAAACCTTCGCTCCAGTAGCAAGGTTGGAATCAGTTAGAATTTTTCTGGCATATGCTGCTCATAAAAACTTCGAAGTTTTCTAAATGGATGTAAAATGCGCTTTCTTGAATGGAGAACTAGAAGAAACAGTGTATGTTGAGCAACCTCCCGGGTTTGTGAACGAGAAGTTCCCTGATCATTGCTATGTGCTGGATAAAGTTGTATATGGTTTGAAGCAAGCACCAAGGGCCTGGTATGAAACTTTAACTCGCTTTCTGAAAATGTCGAAATTTAAGCAAGGTTCGGTTGACCCAACCTTCTTCCGAAAGAAAGAAGGCGAACATCTAATGATAGTTCAGATTTATGTCGATGACATCATCTTCGACTCCACGAATCCTAGCTTAACGGCTGAATTCAGGAAGTTGATGGAGACTAAATTTGAAATGAGCGCAATGGGTCCGATTAATTTTTTCCTTGGTTTGAATATTAGACAGGGACCAGAAGGTATATTTATCAACCAGGAGGCCTACACAAAGAACTTGCTGGCAAAATTTGGTATGACGGGAGATTCGAAAGTGAAGGTTCCTATGGCATTTGGCACTAAGTTAACACCTTCTCTGGAAAAACCTGATGTTGACATAACACTATATCGACAAATGATAGGGTCCCTTATGTATCTAACAGCTAGTAGACCGGACATTATGTTTTCTGTTTGTTATTGTGCCAGGTTTCAAGCTAATCCAAGAGAACCTCACATGGTGGCAGTGAAAAATATTTTCCGTTACCTGAAGCGAACCTCATCTCTCGGTCTCTGGTACCCTGCTAGATCTGGATTCTTTATTCAAGCTTTTTCTGATGCTGATCTTGGAGGATGTGGTCTGGACCGAAAGAGCACTACAGGTGGATGCCAATTCCTTGACGGTAAACTTCTTAGCTGGCAGTCCAAGAAGCAAACCTGTGTGTCACTTTCAACAGCCGAAGCTGAGTATATAGCTGCAGCATATTGTACTTCTCAAGTAATATGGATTCAAAGCCAACTAAGAGATTATTGGCTGAGTATGAAGAAGATTCCTCTCTATTGTGACTCAGAAAGTGCAATAAGAATATGTCATAATCCAGTGCAGCACTCAAAGACTAAGCATATTGCACTTAGATATCATTTCATCAAGGACCATGTAGAAGATGGGAACGTGGAAGTACATTTCGTTCGGTTCTCTGATCAACTGGCTAACATATTCACTAAAGCCTTACCTGAAGCGAGTTTCAATAAAATTTTACAAGGCTTGGGAATGATGGAAGCAGAGTCGGTACCGAATCCTCAAATCTCTCACTAAAAATTAGACAAGCGAAATAGAGCGAACGCTCGGTCTATTTCGGTTCTGGATTTTTCAGGAACCAAAATGAACCGAACGCTCGGTCTATTTCGGCTCCATAATTTTTGGGAACCGAAATGAACCGAACGCTCGGTCTATTTCGGCTCTGGAATTTTAAGGAACCGAAATAAACCGAACGCTCGGCTTATTTCGCTTCATTCTTTTAAGATAAGGTTTCGGTTGTACATTTTGTTTATTCTTTTAACTCTATTTTTTTAAGAGTGTTTTGTGCTTCTTTATTTTTTTTTATTTTACATTTCAGATCCAAAAATATTTTATCTTTCTGTTTTTATTATTTTTCAGAAAAATTCGAAACTCCAAAAATATTTTTCTAATCGTTTTTTTTATTTTGTTTGGTTTGTTTGGTGTGTTTGTTTGCTTGTTCTTCTAATTAGGTCCCAAGTATACCAGTACAACAGAATTTGGAGCTTAGGGAGGTATGATTCTTTCAATCTGAACTAGTTAAGGATCCCTAGAAGCATGCTGATGCATGTTGACCGAAGCCTCTACGACTAAGAGCAAGGCCTTAATGATTCAATCTATACCCATCGTTTCTTCCCAATCAGGCTGTTAAAATCAACTCAAGTCAAGAGCTACCTTACTCTTCTCAAATGAGTTAAGGATTTTTCTGCTTTGTCATGTCTTTATAGCAGAAGGTACTTTCGGTTCTTTAACCACCCTCCTTACATTCTCCATCAACTTTCGGTTCACCACTGTAACCCTTGAGACTCTCGGTCTTTACCACTGAGGTTTATGGTTGCATAAAATCTGTGTTTGTGATCTTAGATACGTACACCACGTGCTGAGTGAAACCCAAAAACCAACACCTACAATGAATTGACTGTGAATCATAATATTCAAGATCTTACTTGTTACCTAATGAAATCTCATTTTATTTTTGAGTGGTCTTTTATGAAATTGTCTACAACCAAGGCTTTTCTTCCCTAAAAGATCCAGTTTGTTTTTGTTTTTGAGATTTCTATCACATCTTAAGTCCCTATAAATTATATCCAACCTACTTGTTCAACAGACTACAATGGTCTCACAAGTACTTCCAACGTTCGGTCTTATGTTAAGAATTGACGTTCGGTTGAAGATAAGCTACCCTTAGCCTATAATTTAAAAGAAGCCTTTCAATCTTTCTCTACAAACACTTGATCGTATCTTCTCGGGAATCCACACAAGCACTTCAAGTCTCTCTTGACTTTGAAGGAAGCGATTCTTGCCCGGAATCATCTGCTTTATGTCTTTTAATAGACATCACTCACATCCAATACACATTTTCCTTTATTTCTTTATCTTTTGTCACCCTATTGCATGAAATTTTTTATTTTCCAACATTCTAGTTGCTGTTGGTTCGATTTTTGTTTATCTTTTGGAGCAACAGGGGTTATCCTACATTTTGGAGCGAAGCTGAATTTCAAACGACGAATTGAGGATAAGCTTTTGGGCGCGTGAATTTGAACGGTCCCTAAACCCACGCGTGCTGACGTATACCTGGGAGAAACCACCCTGTCACATCGCGCTTTTTCAGGCGACATTTCAGTGATCTCATCATTATCATGACGATTCATTCTCTCTCCTGGAAACGGTATATAAAGGGTTTATAATTACATTTGTCTCTTTTACTTACAACAAACTCTCTCTATATACATGGCGAATTACAACTGTTCATCTTCTTCCTTAACTCAACAATGGCGACTTCTTCATCGGCTCACGATTAAACTGCATCGTCCACATTGCTCTCGATCAAGCCAAACCAGAACATGATCATTGAACTCAACCCTTTTCTGTACGATTCGTATATGCTACACGTGGTTGAGTCTTTGAAGTATTCACCTCTGGTTTTAGCCCTAACACAGGTAGAATCCGTCCCAATGTCCCTCCTATCGCAAGTCTACACTACCGCTTCGTATGATAAGAACAAGGAGAGGATCTACTTCCAAATCTTCTCTCACAAGGCTTCGATTTCAAAAGGGAGATTTTGTTCATCATTTCAACTTGCTGTGGATTCGTCGGTGATCTCACCGGACTTCATTACCACTACTCAACTGTTCTCGATGCTCTACGAGATGGGCTACACTGATGTGCTTACCATGGTTATGAAGGTTAAGAAGTCATGCTTACCGCCCCAATGGAATGGATTGCTTACTCTTCTCATCAAGAGTTTGGCGGAGAGGAGTGGTGGGTCTGATGGTACTAGTAAGGGTTTCCTGACCCTTCTATACGGTCTTTACAATGGTATAAATCTCGACTATGGGTCGATTATCTGGTCACAAGTGGAGCAAAGCCTCAACACTTCAACGAGGCACTCTGAAATTTCGTGTGGTCGATTCTGGACTCTCATTACACGAAGGGCGATTAATACTTTGCAGATTCCGATAATGAAGGATGCCCTAGTCGCGTCTGTGGCTACGTTTCACACCAAGAAAATCATCATTTCTGATCCTACAAAGTTCCCTCACAATGGCTCTATACCTGAGACAATGTACAGGTGTGTCTCAGCCAAGAGTAAGGTCATGGATGAATATCGCCAGATTCCTCCCAAGGAACCGAGAGTCTTATCTCCTGAACAGCAGGCTGCCTTGGATGTTGTGGAGAAGCCTGGAAACCGAGGAAAAAGGACTTCTACCAAGAAAGGAACAACCGAGGATGATAAGTCTAAGTCTGTTAAGTCAAGGAAGCGAAAGTCTGAGAAAAGGGATTCTTCTAAGCCAAAGAAGATTAAGAAGATGGCGAAGAAATCCAAAAGTCCCTCTCCTTCCAGTTCAGAAAACGATGAGGAAGATGAAGAAGAGGAAATTCATCATGAATCACCGAGAGGTAACACCCCTCCCCGATCCCCTACTCCAACCGAACCTTTTCATGACAAACTTCCAACACCACCTCCATCACCGAAACAGACAGTTCCTATTTCGGTTGCTCCTGTTGCCCCACCTACCACATCTCAAACAACGACTTCTACACCACCACCACCACCAGTTACTACCATTCCTATTTCTACAACTCCCTTACCACCTCCTATTATTTCCCAATCAACTTCCACCACTATCCCAGAACCGACAGTACGAGTCAACGTATCTGATACGGGGGCGACTACTGAAACCGAACCTCCAGTTACTTCCAAACCACTTTCACCCTCACCTTCAAACGATTCAGGTGCCACTCTCAGTGGTGCTAATGATGAGTTTGATTCAACATACTACAGTCCCTATCGGCTTCCTACAGATGATGATGATGAAGCTCCAGTCACGAGACAACAACTGTAGAGCATTGATGTGAAACTTGATAAGTTGCTTGATGACAACAAGTCATACAGTGTTGTTGTGCTCAAAGCTTTCATGGATACTGCTCTTGAGCAATATACTGAGTCAATTAACAAATCCACAAAGGCTGTTAATGAGTCTACTTCTTCTTGCAAGAAGGCCACTACTGATGTTGCTGAAATTGTTCACAGTACTCAGATATTTCTAGAGTCACTCAAAGGACATGCTGATACCAATGCAGCCAAGGTGAATGCTTCTGTGGCTTCCTTATCCAAGTCACTTCAAGAGGAGCAAACAAAGTTTGAGGCTGTTCGTTCTTCAATACAAGCAGAGAACACCTCACTTATCAGTTCTGTGAATTCTCGGCTTGAATCTCTTCATGCTGATTTAGCAAAAGAGAGCGCTCTGAAGGAAGATCTTGCCCGCCAAGCCTCAACTATTGAAGTTCAGAAGGTGCAGCTCGCTCAAGCTGAAAAGGAAATTTCTTTGTTGAAGACTGAAATAGCTGTTTTTCGAAGCTGTGCTGGGGATGTAAAGGATATGCTTACAAATATTCTTGGTGCTCATGATCCTATCCTTACTCTCACTATCAGAAATCATTTGACATCAAAACTTCTTCCTGCCCTTGCACTGTTACATGAGATGAAGGGTGTTTCAGAGAGATTCATACCTCCAAAACAAGGGGGAGAAGGTGCTCAACCGAAGGTTACTGTGAAAACCGAAACTAAATCTGCTCAACCGAAAGTCAAAGTTACAACCGAACCGCAGGGTAATGAAGCTTCGGGTTCTAGTTCTCAAGCTAAGAAAAAGGGGATTGATGATGACAGTTATGACGAAGAAGAAGAGACTATTGCTGAGGCCCTTAAACGAAAGAAGAGGGACAGAGAGTTGGATGAAACCTTGAGGGTTGCGAGGGAATCTGAGGAAAGGGAAAGGAGGAACAAGGAAGAAGAAGAAGCCTTAAACTGCAAGAAGGCCTTCTTTCCCCTATGGACAAAAGAGAAACTTATCAATGAGGCAATAGAGTTTCCAAGCGTCTACTGGCTGGAACCTGTCGCTTCATTTGATTGTGAAAATTCGAAGGACTCACAGTTCGACATGCCAATAACACGAAAGGCATTCACTTTTCATTGTTTTGATTCAACTGTTGATGTTCCTTTCCCTCATCCAAAAGTTAATCGTGAGCTTATCGATTTTTATCTGAAGTATGGTCAACCGCAGTACTTGACATGGAGCGCACAGAAGATAGTTACTGTCAAGGTACTAAAACCTACGCCTGCTGGGAAGTTCATAAATGTTAATTTTAAAATCACACGAGGATCAGCAAACTCGGTGTCGATTATTTCCCTGTCAGACCTTCCGAATTTAAATCCTCATGACTGGATCCTATTGTTTAACATTCTGCTCACCAATCCGAAAGAATATGAGCCGATACTGGATCATTTAAAGAGGATGTTGGCCTCTTACATCCATGAGATTGCTGCTATGGATCAGGAGATAGCGAAAGTGATGAACAAGAAACCGACTGTCGAGCCAACACCGAAACCAGGAGATGTGAACAAAATGAAGATGGGCCAAATCGATTCTACACATCTTACTGTGATGTTCACAAGAGGCGAAGCCAGTCGTTTTCTGTTCGCTCTTGTTGATAAACATCTGTTTTCAACAGACTGCTTGGAGCACATTATCAATATCATCCATCGCTGCAAGCAGAACTCAGAAGCAGATAAGAAGAACTTCACGGACATGCTTCGGTGGTACATTACGTTTCGTCATCATCTATTGGCCATCATACCGAAGGTGTTCAAGACAATCAAGAAGTCTTCTGCAGCTCAACCGAAGTGAGCTTTCGGCTCCATTGACGCAAAGGGGGAGATTGTTGGGTATTATTGTGTTGCGTCATGGGCTTGTTTTGTAGATCCGGATTGGGCCTGTCCATCCGTGATTATCTAGTAGGGTTATACTATAAATAGTGCATGCATGTATGCATTAGATACGTTCGTGATTATCATTGATTATTGTTTTGTAACCCTAAGCACCTCTACAGTCGAAGTTCTTAATCGAGCTCTTCTGAGGTGTTGAATTTTTAATCATACGACATACTCAAAGCCATTCTTGTGTTCATAATTACGTTCTTAATTGTTTTCCTGCATAGAATCTATCGATCCTAATAGAACTTTGTTCTAACAGGCCTTTAATGCTTGGTTCTAATAATAGGAGGCCCATTTTGATGATTTTCGGCCCATTGGGCCCTTAGGAGGGTTTACGGCCCAATTAGAATGAAAGAATGGGTTTCACGGCCCATTTAAGTTTATTAGGTTTGTTATGGCCCAATAAGGCCCATTAAGGTAAACCAATTTATTTTGGATCCATTATGGCCCAAAATGTTAAGTTTCGTGGAAGTGGGTCCAATTAGGGCCCATTTAAGGGTCCTAAGCACAAAATAGTCAAACTGGAAGCTTATTGGTCCATTAGGCCCAATAAGAAAATCCTAGTCCTTAATGGACTTAAACCGGGATTTTTAGGGTTTCCAATCTTTTGTTGACCATTTGAAGTGTTGTATAGAGTATTTGATGGAATTTTGCTGTCATTGAATAAACATCATGCATACTTTCAAGTTTTAGCCACAAATGTTACTCTTGTTAATGTTTACAAAAACCTTAGAATTCCTAGTTGTGACAATTTGTTTCTTTGTCGTTGGCACACTATTGCACGAAAATCCTCGTGATTTCCAAAGTCTGGTTTGTTGCCCCGAATGATTACTTTCAACACCAGAAAACAGGTTATGGCGAAAGTTATTAAATTGTGAATGTTGATGTACTCCGAATGTGAAAAACTGAAAAGGCAGTCTTTAAGGGATAAGATTTGAATTCAAACGCGTGATATTCTCACACTATTCCTGACATCACACTGTCAGTTATGCCGCCTGACACACACCAGTTGTCATGCCTGTCAGTCACGCTTTTCTAGGCTACTTTATCAGGATTGTGGAGCGCCAAACATCGAATTTCTCTCTCCTATCATACTGTATAAAAGGGAAATCGACGCTTCATTATCAGTTACCTCTTTCAAAAACTTCAACTTTCTCCCGAAGAAAACTCTCTCGAGCACTGTTCATCTTCTTCACCTGCAACAATGGCTGCCTCTTCTGAAACTCCTTCCGTGGCTGAGCAAATCGCTTAATCGACACTGCTTAACATCAAGGCCAACCAGAACCTGATCCTCAATCTCGACTCATCTAAATATGTTGTGTCTCTTCAACCAATGATCGAGTGTCTTCGTCACTCGCCCTAGGCACCGGTGCTCACTATGGATGATGATGTTCCTCTGGTTCACCTCTCCAAAGCATACTCCACTGCTATATATCAAGAGGGTGAAGCCAGCATTACCTTCGAAATTGCTACTCAGAAATCTCACATATCTAAGTCAAGATTCAGTCGATTGTTAGGGTTTGCTCAAGGTAGGGATCTTGTTGACCCAGATTCCATCTCCTATGCTGCTATTTTAGAAATGTTCTATTAGATGGGTTATTCAGACACCCTAACGATTTTGTCGAAGTTCAAGAAGCCCAATCTTCCTCCAATGTGGAATGGGCTGTTTACTCTACTTTTCAAGAGTTTTTCAGAGCTGATTACAGGTTCAGATAGTGCAAGCAAACTTTTCTGCAATATTCTTTATGGTTTGTACTACGGGATCAATCTGGACTATGATTCCGTCCTTTGGGTACAATTGGTTCAAAGCACTGTTTCCTCAACACGACACTCAGAGATTTCATGTGCTCGTTTCTGGTCGCTCATCGTGAAAAGGGCCATTACTCACCTCAACATTCCAATGATCGAAGGGTCTATCATCGCAGCCATCCATATTCTTCACACTTCGAACTTTTTCGTAGCTGATCCTACGAAGTTCACATTTATCGCCTCTATTCCAGAAGTGATGCTCAACTATGCTCCTGCCGACAACACAATTATAAATGAGTATCGATCAAGGCCTGCATCTGGACCTCATCCTTTAACCCCCGAAATACAAAAGGATTTGAAAGAAGCGAACAAGCCGAAGAAGGGTGGGAAGCGAAAGGCGAAAGTTGGTCCCTCCGAACCAGCTGCCACTCCGAAGAAGCGAGTCAAACGAGCAGCTCACAAGCCAAGGTCTCCTTCACTGGTTGCTCAAGAGGAATCAGATTCTCGAACTCATTTGGAGGATCTCCAAGCCCGGAACGAACATGAAGACACGGCTGCATCTTCGCAATTCAGAGGTAACCTTTACCATGCTACTTCAGTTCCAATCTCTGATGACTTCTTTCAGAACTTTATTCCTCCATTATCTTCAACTGGTACTACCACTCTAATCACCATTGCTCCGTGTCCGAATGTATCTGTGGGAGTTTCGAAACCCCGGATCTCTATTGCGCAATCAACTCCCCTTTTCATTGAATCCACTACAACAACAACAACTATCACTAGTACACCTCCAATCACCGTCAACGTATCTGATACAGGGGCAGGTGCTTCTGGCATCACTATTGGTCCGATTTCTCCACCTATCTCTCCTCTACGAACAACTGATCCAGATACAGTTTTTGGGGATAGTTTTGATGACTTTCAAGACTTCCATTACAGCCCTTTTCACTGTCCAACAAGAAAGTGACGAAGATAATGCTCCAATGACAAAAGGGCAGTTTAAGGCCCTAAATACCAAGTTGGATTCTCTGCTTGAGTCCACCAAAGCCTCATCCAACAGTGAATACTCTGAGGCGTCTGTCAAAGGCTTCCTTGAAACACTTACAAAGGAGCATGTTGCGAATCTTACCCTCACAAACAAAGCAATTGCTGATTTTGAGAAAACTTGCAAGGAAACGACCGAAAAAGTCGATAAACTACTTTCTGATATTATATCTTTCATGAGTAATTTCCAAACCTCTTTCGAATCAAACACAACAAATGCGAACAAAGTGATATCCAGTCTCGGTGAGACTCTTCAAACCGAGAAAACAGCTCTTGCAAAGGTTCGCACTGAAATTCAAAATTATCATGCTAAACTGCAAACACCCATTACTTCCATGCTTGACAAGCTCCAAGAAGATCTAGCCATTGAGAATAAGATCATGGATGAACTCGTTGTTAAAACTGAGAAGGTGAAGGTTCTCTTGGTGAAATTATCGCATGCGAACTCACAGATCAATGAGCTCAAATCTGAGAAAGAAATGATGAAAATTTGTGTTGCTGATATCAACTCCTTTCTACAATATTTCCTTGAGACTCGTGATTCTCTTCTCACAGTCACTGTTCGACAGCATCTGGCTGATAAACTCAAGTCGTTCTTCTCTATGCTGAATCAACTTGAAGGTGTTTCGGAGTCTGGTGCACTTCCAAAACAAGGGGGAGAGGAAATGCAAACAGCTGTGAAAGGTTCTGGTGAGCATGAGCAAAAGCCACAGTCATATGATCCGAAGGATAATGAAGCTTCGGGATCAAAAGGTAAAGAAAAGCTTGTTAATGATGATGATGAGGAAGAAGAAGATGAAAATGAAAAGCTTAAGCGGAAATCTCGTGATGCAGAGATTGACGAGAATTTAAGAATTCCCAGGGAAGCTGAAGCACGAGAGAAGGAAGCTCGTGAAGCCTAAGATACTTTGAAAACTCAGAAATCTCTTTTTCCTCCCTGTTCAATTGAACGAAGCCATCGACAATCAAAGTGTTTACTAGCTGGATCCAGTTACTTCGTTTGAACTGGAAAACACTTTGGATTCGCAGCTTGATTTTCCTATGACTCCGAAGGCGTTCCTGTTTCGGAGTTTTGACAAAGTTGAGAAAGCTCCTAACTCTTAGAATGATGTCAATCTTATGCTTATCTCCTTTTATCTTAAGCATGGCAAGCCCCAATATCAAACCTGGATTTCAAAGAAAATAACCGTTGTAAAGGTTGTTGGGCCAATTAAAACCGAAATCTTCCTCAATGCTCGGTTTAAAATTGTTCGAGGTGCTGCGAGTTCGATGTTTGAATTTAAACTCACAGACCTACCGTGTGTTAACCGTTATGAATGGATAACTCTGTTACATCTATTACTAAAGGATGAACAGAAATATGAACCTCTTGTGGCGCATGTCAAAAGGATGTTGGTCTCGTACATTCACGAATTCAGCAAAATGGATGTAGAGATAGCGACAGTACTCCGAAAGAAACCCAATGTCAAACCGAAAGAAGCTTCGTATGATGTTTACAAGGTGAAGATCGGAAGGATTTATAAAGCCGATTGGAGTATGATTTTTCAGCAGAGTGCTAGAGATGGTTCTAATGCTCAGAGATGTTTATTCTCTCTTTCAGACAAGCATCTATACTCCACTTCATGCTTGAACTACATTTTAGAGTTAATCGGGCACTCTAAAAGGAACGATGCTGCAAGTAAGAAATGCTTCGCAGATATGATCAGATGGTACATTGCATTTAGCAGCACCCTGCTCAGTCTCATGCTAAAGCTCTTCAAGGTCCAGAAGCGACAATAGAACTGAAGAATCTGCCTTCCTTATTTGACACAAAGGGGGAGATTGTTGGGTTAAGTATTAAATTGGGTCAAATTTTGTTACGTATGTAGTTAGCCCTTTTACGGTTTGAGCCTGTCCATCCGTATTTATGTTGCTAAGGTTAGGCTTTAAATATTGCATGTATGTATTGTATTAGGGTTAATCGTTTGGTGATTCCCTACCGTGCCTTTACCGTAGAAGTTCTTCATCTAGCTCTTCTAAGGAATTGATTATTAATCATTCGAAATCTTCTTGATCAATTGTTCTTCTGTTTAATTAACTTTTCTGTTAAAGAATCTTTCAATCTTAATATTATTATTTCTGCAATATACCTAAAATTAATATACGTAAAACCCCATTAAAGATTTGAGTTTTGTTATTTAAAGTATTAGACTTTTAAGTTTATTATGAATTTGTAATTTGGTTTTGAAATGGCAACGAGGTCGACGAATTAAGGAATACAAAATTAGATATGAGGTTAAATTAGATAAAACAAGAAGCAAAAGTATAATTTCAACCAAGTAATTGCTAATGCGTTAAGTTATTTGGACCAAATTTTATGTATTCTAAATTTACTATATATATGTTTTATATTATTTTCTTATTTATTACTAATATTTACCAGAGTCGAGTCCAGGGTCAGTGACTAGAAGTATACCCATCTCCATCTCCATCCCCGCTTTTTTATTTGGGGATTCTTCATCCCCGATCAACTTGGGAATTCTTCGGTCAAATCGAGTGCGGGTTTCGAATTTCTCATTGGATATGAGTATTTTTCCATCCCTAATTTGGTATGTTTATAAACTTTTGCCTTTACGTCAACTACTTAGGAAGCCATTGTAACCAAAGGGCTTCTAGCCCAGTGGTATTCGGTATTGCCCTTACTCTTTGAGGTTGAGGTTCAAGTCCCGTCGTGGACATAGGTGAATTTAAGATGTAGTTTACGAGTAGGTTACATTTGCCGTTTCAAAAATAAATAAATAAATAAATTTAAAAAAAAATTACGTTCTTAGCATGAACGTAATTTTTTTTTTTTTTTTTGTCTTAGCCGCTATCATTTATTTAGGTAGAATTTTTTACACCGTAGTCTAGACATGACAAACTTGTTAAATTTTCTAAACCTGATTTTAATAATTATGATAAAGAAAGAATTTGTCTTCTGTACTGATAAAAAACCAAGAATCATTGTCTTTCTTTTTTCCACCTTTAAAACATTTATATCATTAACACGAGCAATAGTTTGAAACCAAATGAATGTCAAGCACATTATTTACGTCACATACTCACATCCCCTCATTCAGATATTTAAATAATGTCTATTACAAACGATCTCCCACCCAATATTGACTTCGCTTGCATAAAACTCCCACGACATGATAATTCTTCCCAGAGGACCTAGACCAATGAAATGCACCATAAGACAATTCTAAAGAATGTCACCCCTCAGAATTTTGATGCAAAACCCCCTTAAAATATGGAAAAAGAACAACAAAACATATACCACAAGTAAATGTATCATCATATTAGACACCACCAAAAGAGGTCCCTGAATTCTCTGAAATTGTACAGACCCTAGTTCAATTTGACAAGGACACATCAAATCAATATAATAAATTCGGATCTTATTAAAATCATTCACATCCTATAATTTTTCTAGATTTTTATAGAGTTTTCTATAAATAACACTCCATTTTCCAATTTCACCTACTTATTTGATTTTTTGTCTTTTGTTGTTTTTTGTTTTGTTTTTTTTTTCCTATTTTGTTTTTTTTGTTGTTTTTAATTATTATTATTATTATTATAAATTTCGAACAAAATTTTATAATTCGGACGACGTTATAAAATTCGAACGACTATATAAAATCGGTTTTTAATTATTTTTTATTATATATTACTATTATTATTATTATTATTATAAATTTCGAACAACATTCTATATATCGGATGACATTATAAATTCGAACGATTATATAAAATCGGTTTTTAATTATTTTTTAATTTATATTTTATAAATCGGTTTTTAAAATCCGATGGCATTATAAATTCAGATGAAATTTTAAAATCCGTACGACATTATAAATTTGGACGACATAAATTGGTTCGTTATTACATTTGCGTGGTGCGTTATGCGGATTGGAAACAAACTTTACTTTTGTTCCATTTTATATAGTTGTTGAAATTTTATAATGTCGTCCGAATTTATAATGTTGTCCGAATTTTAAAATGTTGTCCGAATTTTATATGGTTATCAAAATTTATAATAATAATAATAATAATAATAATAGTATTATTATTATTATTAAAAGAAAAAACAATAGAAAAACAAAAAGGAAAAAAAAACAAAAAAAAAAGAAAAAGAAAAAGAAAAAGAAAAAAAATGATGTCAAAACAAATGTAAAATGTTGATTAGATTGATGTTAGGAGGTAAAATCAGTTAAGGGGAATACTTATAGCACAACCCTTTTTATATATACTTTATATTTAATCGCATATACATAATCGTGTTTAACATCAAATCAATACTGATAAAGGGATTCAAAATCACCCATAAATACTGAATATAAAGGGATTTAGAATAACCCATAAATATTAAATACCAGTGCCATAGGTTGAATTGATTGAAAACAACTTCGGAACAATTCGAGAATTATGTATACTAACTTCTCCCAGAGCTAAAATTATTAAATCCAGTGTTATTCCCTTATCGTGAGTTGCACATCTTGCTTTGCTAGCTGTACTTTACTTTAGATTTAAAATTTTTTGACATGGTAAACTATTAAGCTTTTATATATATATATATATATATATATATATATATATATATATATATATATATATATATATATATATATATATATATATATATTATTCAAAGTAATTATTGTGTTATTGTATTCATAAATATGGGTCAATCATTTTACTTATTTTAAGAAAGTGATTAATACATATTATTGAATTAAAAATAATCGAAAAATACCATTTAATTTAACTAGAAAGGTATTTTAGTCAATTAATATAGATTTAATAAATGAAATTTACATATTTTAATGGATCATAGATTCTATTAATTTTAAAAATCCGATTTTACGAATTATAAGGTTTTTAATTCGGACATTCTGACAGAATATGTTTGAGTATGTTCAAAAAAAAAATATTCTAAAACCATAAAATAATAAAAATATTCTTGAACATATTTCTTGTAGAATAACAAATTCTCGAATCAGCAATTGAAGAATTAAAACAAAAATTATATTAATTCTTATAGAATACATGTAACAATTGCTAAGAATTACATTTGTTGTTAAAGAATAACACTAAAAAACTGTCAAATCGGGAAAAAAAAACATCAAAATCTAACAAATACACTAATTTATTCTAAAAGAATAGTGTTGCTAAAAGGCATCGTTCAAATTTCGTGGTTCGTTCTTCAAGCATCAGCTTCTGTGGAAAAAAATCCAATGAATAAATTAGTGAGAAAATATCCATATTCCATTCCAGCATGAATGAAATTCGTGATTCCATTCTGATAGAATTGGAATTCATTTACCAATAATTATATTAATTCGGGGCATTCTAACAGAATATGTTCATGATTATCATAAAAAACATTCTTTTCTGATAGAATATTATAAACGAAGAAATATCATTCAGTTGAAACATTTTACCGAGCGCTTGGTGTGCATCAAAACAACTTTCAATTTCCTGTAAAAATTAGACAATCAGAACAAATTCCCAATAAACCTAAACACATCGAGTCTATCAGAAAACCATTGTACCTTACATTCGTTTCTACCAGATTATCGTTAATCTATGCCTTGGAGTTTGTAAATGTAAGCAATTTTGCACAGGTTTCGTTCAATGTCATCATTCAAGAGTGTATTTTTGAATCATCCAACAGAAGATTCCTAATTGCGTACATTTTTATTGGGGATTTCGTTTGGGATGGTTCAAATAACGAAAACTAGGGCTTTTCTGCCAATTCGAACTCAAAGAACACCTGATCGATCGGCCTACATGTCTATGAAATACTAAATGCTAACAGATTATACAAACGGAGCATTTGTCACTGCAAATAAAACTGCTTATTCATATGACTAATATCTATTAACAGCCTCGATTAACTCAGAGAGCAGAGCACAAAAGGGGCAAAACCTGAAATCAGAATCGACCTCCCGTGCGTAGAATTGACATCGAAGGCTTTCTGATGGCCGAAAGTCGGAAGAAATCGGAGACAACAACGGCGGATAGAACAGGCCGCAATTCTTTGCAGTGCATGAGTTGGTCTTTTCCTGGCCACCGTCAAACCGGGACGAAAAAGAGTTTTAAGACGTTATTGGTGTCGACAAGATCCGCCGGTGACAGGCAATTGATCCGCTGGTGACAGGTGGCGACTGGCACAACGCCACGGGGACGTGATCTGCAGGTTACCCTGCCCTCCTTGAATTTGCCGGAATCGATGAATATAAGAGAGGAGGGAAGAGGCGGACTAGAAATTGGGTTTTAAAACTGATATCCCTAAATTAAAGGGATATTAATTGATTTATATATTTACCATAATTAATTAAATATAAGATTGCATATTTACCCTTTTGAAATGATTGGCCTACATTTACTCATACAATAACACAATAATTAGTTTAAACAAATGAACCTAGCTTTATATATATATATATATATATATATATATATATATATATATATATATATATATATATATATATATATATATATATATATATATATATATATATATATATATAGGTTCAGGTTTATTTGAAACCATGCTAATTTTGTAAAACCGTGAGACCAAATCTAAAAATAATTTTAAAATGCAAAATAAAAATAAAAATCCGAATTTTTTCTTTAATTATTATTTTCGTCACTTTAATTACCTAAAAAAAATAAAAATAAAAATAAATTACCGTTTTTTTTTGAAAAATACATTAAATATTCTAATAAAATATTACACTGTAAATATTCTAATGTGATTTTTAGAATGTTAGAATATTCTACTATATTTGTCAGATATGTAAAATATTTTAATATTCTACTAGAATATGTAAACAAAATGTATTTTTTTATTATTATTTTTACTTTGTTTGGTATTTTTTTTTTGGAAAATATAAATGACGAAAATAATATTAGAATTTTTTTTTTCGAAAATTTTCAATTATTTTGCATTTTAAAAATATTTTTTTTATCTACAAAATGAGTGGCTAGGATTGCGCCTCAAGGTCTCACAAAATTAGACCGTCTCACATGAACCTAACCATATATATATATATATATATATATATATATATATATATATATATATATATATATATATATATATATAGTGAGATCCGTTGAGAACTCATAGTTTCCCGATAACTCAAGAAATAAAGGTCGAGCGTTAGATCAAAATTAATTTATTAAGGGCATGATCGTCATCTTACCAATCTAATTTAATGTTTATTTTTTGAGTTATTGAAATATGAATAAAAATTTCTAAAATTAACATAATAAATCAAATTTTTAGATTTATTTTTTAAAAATATTAATTTTCGATTTTTCTTAAAATGTAGGTTTTTTTTAAAAATTTTTAGAAAACATGAATTTTCTAAAAAAAAATGAAAAAATTACTTTTTTAAAAAAATCTGCAATTTTTTTAAAAACAATAAATTTTAAAAAATCTGTAAAATAAAAAAAAACTATAACACCCATAAAAATCAAGCGAATTTAAAACTTTTTAAATCATTCAAAAACCGATAATTATTACAAATATGTTTTCAAAATGGTTTAATGTCAGATTATCCCATAATCAAATCATAAAAACATAAGGAGGTGCACGATCACGTATTCGCCTTCCCGCGATCATCAGAAGTACCTGAAACAAAAGCAACAACTGTAAGCCCAAAGCTTAGTGAGTTCCCTCAAAATACCAACGCCATACAAACCATATCAATATCATATAAACAAACAGCATGCATAATGAGCCATCAGCCTGACTGGACCGCCTCGCAGGGCCATCAGTCTATCCGGACCGCTCTCCGAGCCATCGGCACGTCTGGAACGCCTCTCAGGGCCTTCAGCCTATCCGGACCGCTGGCCGGGCCTTTGGGCTGACTAGTATGCCCTCTCGGGCCTGCAGTCTATCTAGTCCGCCCTGGGTATGTTGGCCTTCAGCACAAGGTAGGTCCGCCTCAACCTAACCCCCAAATCAAACAATCATGTGCACATAAATATCATACTCTAGCATGTATAACAGTCAAACTGATCTAACAGATCACTAATCATAGCATCATCCTATATACCAGGATACCGACCTAACCGGTCACTAAGATAGCATTATCCGATATACCAGGATACCGACCTACCAGGTCAATAAGCATATCACCATCCTAACTACCAGGATGCAAATCAATAACCATATCATGCAATAAACCCGGATACAAATCCGAAAAGGGCCGGAATTGGTGCCTTCGACCCTGTTAGTATAGTGAGGACAACTCACCTCACAAGTAGCTCGGGATGATAATGTCAAACTCTCCCAAATACAGCTCCAACTCAAACACTTACATCCACCAATGATCCACTTCCATAAATTTCCAAATTACTAAAATACCCCCAGAAGTCAAACTGGTAAACCCTTGGTCAAAGTCAAAGTCAATGGTCAAGGTCAACAGTGCATGTTGACCCAACTCGTTGAGTGTAGTCCACTGACTCGTCGAGTTCCTTAAGAACTCGGGAAACTGTGAAAACCCTAGTTATCTCCCCGAGTTTCCAGACAACTTGTCGAGTCCATGCAGTGTCCAAATGTCGTAAATCCTAAGTAACTCGTCGAGTCATCTCACTGACTTACCGAGTCCATGCAGAAACCAAAAACGACCAATCTTCATCTGACTCGTCGAGTTGACCATGTAACTCGTCGAGTCCCTTCAGTCCATTTCCCATTCAGACATTTTTAAGCTACCCCCAAAGCTCCAAATTGTAGATCTACCTTCCTAAGGTGAAGTTATCACGTAAAGTTGCAAACTTTACGTGCATTCAAGGTCTTAAGAGGCTTAAAACACCAAAACCAAGTCTAGAGTGAGGTTTAGGGCATGGAGAATTGCCAATACAAGATAAAGTTGATAACTTTATGAATTTGGGGCCTAGAGGAGTCCAGATCTGAGACCATGTCCTTGTGACAAGCTCAAACCCAAGAGTGGCTCCATTATCCCCAAAAATGACCATAAATGTCCATAGAAGAAGATCTAATCATGAAAGGGTCAAGGTATTAGCTTTATACCTCAGATTGGTTGCCAAAACAAAGTAGATGACAGATCCACTTCCTCCTTTTCGATCCAAGCTCCTCACTCTTCAAGTTTCCCTGGGAGTCGGGATGTTAGAATTTTCCCCCACTTGAACTAGACTTCGTCCTCAAAGTCTGCTGCGACAAACAACTCCGGATAATGCTCCCGCATCTCCGCCTCCGGCTCCCAAGTCCACTTGGATCTCGTCCGGTGCTCCCATTCTACCTTTACCAAAGGTACTTCCTTGTTCCGTAGAACCTTCACTTTCCTCTACAGAACGACCACTGGCCTCTCTATGTAATTCAGGCGCTCATCGACCTGAGTATCATCTAACGACACTACTCCATCCTCATCCAATATGCACTTTTGCAATTGTGAAACATGAAAAGTGTTGTGAATCTGAATGAGCTCCTCCGGGAGGTCCAGTCTATATGCCACCTTGCCCACCCTGGCAATAACCCAAAAAGGTCCAATGTATCGGGGACCCAACTTCCCCCTATTCCTGAAGAGAATCACACCCTTCCAGGGTGAGACCTTCAGTAATACCATGTCTCCCACCTGGAACTCCAGCTCTGATCGGCGTCGGTCGACGTAACTCTTCTGCCGACTCTGAGCGGTCTGCAGCCGATGTCTGATCTGATGAATCCTCTCGGTAGTCTGCAGAACTACCTCTGCCCGCCCCATCACCCTGTGACCGATCTCACCCCAACAGAATGGGGTGCGACATCTCCGTCCATACAACAGCTCATATGAAAGTTGTTATTGTAGGAGAACTCTGTAAGAGGTAGGTAGGAGTCGCAGCTCCCACCGAAGTCAATAACGTAGGCTCTCAGCATATCCTCAAGAGTCTGTATGGTCCGCTCACTCTGGTCGTCTGTCTGCGGATGGTAGGTTGTACTAAAATGCAACCGCGTGCCCAGTTCCTCATGGAACTTCTGCCAGAAACGGGAGGTGAACCGAACATCGCAGTCTGAGACAATAGAGACCGGCACCCCATGGCGAGCAACGATCTCGCGGATATACAAGTCGGCCAGCTTCTCGGCCGATGAACTCTCCCGTATCGCTAGAAGTGGCCACTCTTGGTTAATCGATCCACGATGACCCATATAACATCACGCCCCTTCGTCGTCCTCGGCAGCTTGGTGATAAAATCCACCGTGATCTGCTCCCATTTCCACATGGGAGTCTCCAGAGGTTGCAGCTGACCGTACGGACTATGATGCTCGGCCTTGACCATATGGCAGGTCATGCACCTCTCCACATACCACGAAATTTCCCTCTTCATGCATGGCCACCAGTAACTCAATCGTAAATCCCGGTACATCTTGGTGGCCCCCGAGTGAATAGAGAAGCGAGACTTATGATCCTCCTCTAAAACAATCTGTCTGACCCCAGCAGACATCGGAACCCAGACCCGACCGCAATGGGTCAATAATCCACGGTTGTCCTGCACAAACTGGGTGTTCTCACCTTGGATCCTCTCAAGATTCCAATTCTCCTGTCGCATACCCACAGCCTGAGCTTCCCTGATCAAGCTCACAAGTGGAGAATCCACTGATATCCTCATACATGTCGCTGGAGTAGAAGATCCAGCTGACTTGCGGCTCAGAGCATCCGCAACCACGTTCGCTTTACGAGGATGGTAAAGGATCTCGCAGTCATAATCCTTGACCACGTCAAGCCACCTACGTTGTCTCATGTTCAGGTTCGGCTGATCCATGATGTGCCTTAGACTCTTGTGGTCTGTGTATATGGTATAGCGGACCCCATAGAGGTAATGTCTCCAAATCTTGAGAGCGAATACCACCGCTCCCAACTCCAGATCATGAGTAGGGTATCTCGTCTCGTGCGGCTTCAACTGCTGCGACGTGTAGTCTATCACCCGTTCTATCTGCATGAGGACTGCTCCCAGTCCCGTGATGGATGCAGCACAGAACACTACAAAATCCTCAACTCCCTCCGGGAGAGTCAAGACTTGATCAGGTCTTGGAGAGTGTACCAAATCTCTTTTTTCTGATTTACACAACTTAATGTGCTCAAAGAGTGAAGGAAGAACACCAAACACCATTTCTGAGAAAGCAACTTGATCAGCATGCAGCTTCTCAATATCATATGCAGTTAGAGGAGTTGGACGAGTCTCATCTTGACCCATAAGCTGAGCAGCAACATCTCTTACAACCGTTCTTACAGGAACATGAGGACCTTCTTTGACGGATCTCCAAATCTCTTCACCTTTCTCTTTAGCTAGTAAAAATCTTTCCATTCTAACTTTCCAGTGGTCATATTCTTCCACAACTAGCAGTGGGGCACGTGTAGGGCCACCCATACGATTTGCGATTTGCATTGAAATCATTTGTTGAGGATTAGAAGTAGCCATTGAAGTTAAGATATCTTCAAGCAAAAGTGGTATATAGGAGAACTTTTATCCTTAACACAGAAATGGTTGAAATACCAAGGTAATTTCAAACCAACTGTAATATGATCTTATGGATTCAAAGGACAACCACTCAAGCTATGATACCAATTGAGAGAACAAAATGAGCTGATGCGCAGGGACAAAGTTTGAAAACTCAAACCTTGAGATACCACTTTAAGATCAATGTCTGCTTACTAATGAATGTTCCAGTCAATTCTGGATAGACTAGTCAAGTCTGAGTTAATGTATTCAACAAATGTTCAAGCCATAAATGAAGAATGAGAATAAAGATCAAAGTAAGGTTAATAAATGAAGAACAAAGGGAATGTTGAAGAGAGAGTGAAGTAAATGAGATATTGCTAAAAAGTTTGAACAAATCCGTCTGTTGATTTAACAATTAATGCTCCTATAAATAGGAGTACATGAAACATGGTACTAACCGATTACAAACATAGGACTGGATAAAAGAGTTACATCTGACACTCTGAATATCCGTGTTGACAAATAAAGCTAAGTCCTATGACTAGTTAAATCAAACAAAAGACAAATACATTTAATGCATAAAGACAAAATACAGATTCCGGAACAACAAACATTCCGGACACAAGGTTCATTCCGGAATGCCTTCACTCATTCTTCACATCTCCATCTTAACATCAGGTCCGGACACTAACAGATTCCGGAGCAGACTTCACTTCGGAACTACAGCTGACTTCGGAATTGACAAAAGAATTTAGGATTGCTAGAGGTTCACTTTCAGGTTCCAACAGTTGCCACTTGTCGTCGGATCATCATCGGACCGTCGTCGGACCACGCTAGATTAATACCAAATTCAGTGACATTTTTATGATCATATTCACAACTTAATTGAACAAACATTGTAGCTCTCATTTCTTTGAGAATACTTTTTAGCACATATCATTTCATTTTTGCAGCAAAATATAAAAACTTTAATAAAAAAAGAAGTGGTTTATGTCTTGAACAATTCAATTTTCTTTTTTTTAATTGTAAATTTCTTTAGAAAAATAATATTGTTTATAAGACATGTTTAGAGTTTAATAGACATATTAATTCACTAATACGCAGTTTAACATTTTCATGCATATATTCGTTCGTATTTTAACACAAAATTTATATAATATATACAACCTAATACAATTTATTTTTAGTTTAATGCATAAAAATCATAATATAATACAACCCATTATATACTAATTCACAAATTCAAAAAGTTATATATTTGATTTTAACCGGTTCATTGGACAAGTGTAAATTGTCCTATGATATAAATTTAATATATTTCAAGAATTATATATATATATATATATATATATATATATATATATATATATATATATATATATATATATATATATATATATATATAGAGAGAGAGAGAGAGAGAGAGAGAGAGAGAGAGAGAACCAAAAGATTTGTGAGAACTTGCGGACTCGTAATCAACTCATCATTTTTCAACACCAAAAACATCAATCTTCTCCAAATGGTACGTCTAAGCTATATCTAGACTCAAAAAAAAATATTTGCCGTTTTTTTTTAAATTTATTTTGGTTTTTTTGTATGACTGCTGATGAGCACAATCAACAGTTCTACGGACTACTGATGAGCACAATCAGCAGTCATATATATTGTTGATGATTGCTCATCAGCAGTCCATATGGATGCCGATTGTGCACATCCGCAGTCCATATGACTATTGATTATGCTCATTAGCAGTCCGTACAACTGCTAATTGTGCATACATGAAAATTTCAAAAATAAATTAAAAAAATTGTCAGATTTTTTTTAGCGTTGATATGCCTTAAACACACCATTTTGAGAAGATTGGTGTTTTTTATATTGAAAAATGATGAGTTAATTATGAGTTCGCAAGTTCACACTTTTTTCTTAGTTTTCACGATAACTATATATATATATATATATATATATATATATATATATATATATATATATATATATATATATATATATAATTGTTACAACAGTTGTAACACTAGAAAAAGAAAGGTCAATCCAACCTTGCACTTTTTGAAAGGAAAAGACCCATGTGCTGTTTTGTTCAAACGGACAAAAGTTTCTAAACTCAAAAGTCAAAAGTCAAAACAGAAACAATGATGGATTAGTGAGTGAACAATTAGCATTGGTAGGAGTGGGGGTAGTAGGGTGCATCACAAACTATTCTAGGTGGTTGATGTTTAATGAACTGTACGAATCATTGATATATGTACATTTAAAGAATTAATGTCTACCACTGTATCCATATACCCAAATACGATATAATGCACATATAACTATTAATATATTTATGTACAAATGATAAGTAACCACATACCCAAATACAATATAATGCACATATAGATATAACTATTAACATATTTTTGTACATATGATATGTAAATATATTTATACATCATGTGTTACACTGAAAATATAAATATCGTAATTAAGTATTAGAAGGGAAAATCTTTTCGAGAAAATTGATGAATCGTTTGGAGTAAAATTTAGGATCCGCAACGGATATTGAGATGGGATCATGGCGGGTGGATTTATAAGCATATTCTATTTTTTTCCTTGTGTTGTATTCTTGCAGTATATCGATTATACCGAGATAGAGAACAACATCATATACTTCATAAAGTTCGATTTCTGTGGAACCGGAAATGTCGTGGGAGACCTTATGGTTTGCATGAGCTGGCATGTTCACACCTAATTGCACCCGTAACCTGAAAGTGTTTTTCTAAAGATTAGTTAAAAGAATGGAACATATGTGAACAAATTATAATTCTTTTCATGTACACCGAAATGACATTGTAGTATATCTTAATTTAAAGAAAATTATTTACAGCATAACATTCTTATCTCTATTTACCAATTAAATTTCATTTAGATGGCAAATTATGGATAACATGCACCATGTTTGAATGATTCATCACATTCCTTCGAGACAACAAAATATTATAGTGAAATGCAATGGTCCATTTCATTAAGTAGTTCATGCATGTGATTCTATTCCATCGTAATATTAAATGTTAAAAAAATGCCTCACCATTGGACTTATCATTTGACAAAAATCTGAACAAAGAGCATATGGAATACCTCGCAGTACCAGGAAGAAGGAGATCAACTTCTTTGTCACCTACCGAAAATGCCCTTAAAGTACTTCCTCTACTGTGTGGACCCGGTTCGGTGTTCACAGAACTCGGTTCATGTGTCACTAGGAGAAGTCCCTTTGGAGGAATCGAATGATCCACAAGACTTAGTGGACCTAAAAAAGAACAATAGTTCTCTAAATTATTAAATAATTCTAAAATATGAATAAGAACATTTACTTTCACCTGGAGTTTTCTGCGGCTTGTGAAATGCATCTGGTGGTTCCAATAGACTCTTCAGATGTTCAGGAGCTCTAAAGTGCAATCCCAAAAGAAGGCTATAATCTATAATCCGTTGAGATTCTAGAAAAATACAGTCAAGCTTGATTTGTCTGCAAAAAATTAGGAGGGAAGTTCAATGAAATAGTAAAGTTATGGGTCATTTGGTTAATAAAATATTCATATTTTTGGAAGAAATGATACCTATCAAAAGAATTGAAATATCATGAATTTGGAATACAGAGGAATTAGTCTGTATTTGTATGGTTGGAAAGAAATGGAATGAATTAACAAATAAAAAGTTATTTTATTATATATTCACCCTAACTAATTTTTATATTTTTATTGAATATATATATATATATATATATATATATATATATATATATATATATATATATATATATATATATATATATATATATGAAAAAATAATATACATTACAGTCGCAACTAACCTTAGGTACTAAACCTCATTAAACTGCGTCGTTTTATTAGCTAAATATTTTCCCGAAGCATATGATTTCATAAAATAATCATATCCTTCCTAAAACACTATGTGATTTCCAAAAACAAGTTTTTTTCCATAAGATTTTTTTCCCCATTACTCGTTGTTGTGTAAAAAAAACTTATGAAAATTTGACAAAACAATTAATTTTTTTTAACAAAAAACCGGTGAAAAAAATTCTCAAAAAATCATAAAAATTTTAGGGATACTTCTACTCAATATACTAGCGACTTTTAAAAAAGAAATTTTCAAAACTAAGTTTTGAAGTATTTATTTTTAATTTTAAGAAATATTATTTTTTTTTAAAAATTGTTCACCATAATATGATAAAAAATGTGATGATTCAAAATATTTATGATTAAAAAAAAGTAAGTATTGATTCAACTTGTTTATGATCATTAATTTGTTATGATCAAAAATATTTTGACTCAAATATTTTATAATCCTTAATTATATCTTCTATGATTAAAAATATATACTGATCCGTAACCTTTTTTGAACAAAAACTATATTTATTTGAATATATTACTGATCCAAAATCATATGATGAAAAAATGATTTGATTTAAAATATTACAATTCAAAATAATTTGATTCAAAATTTTATGATCCAAAATAATATGGTTAAAAAATATATGAACGAAAAATGTTATGATCTTTAATATTCTTCTTATTTAAAATTTTATAATTGTTAGACATAAAAAACTCAAACCGTTATTTAGTTTAAAAACTAAAAAAAATAAAAACAAAAACAAAAAAATCAAAAAGAATAAAAAAAAAAAACAAAGAAAAACTCTACTACCTTTAAGTATGTAGTAATGATATTTAAAAAAAAAAGAAAAAAAACGAAAGAAAACGAAAAAAAGTAAAAATAATAAATTAAAAAAAAACGAAATAAAAAAAACAATATAAATTAAAAACGTTAAAACCGAGAATATATCTATTTAATTTTTTATTGAATTTTGTTTTTAACGAAAAATAAATAAAAACTAAATAAAAAAACGAAAATAAATAATAAAACCCACTTAAATGACGTTCCATGGACGTTCGTCGCACATGATTAAATCCTCGGGTCCGTATTAGTTACTACGGACGTAGTCGAATGCGAACACACCACGACCAAGTATTTGAGTTTGACGTTTGTGCCCTTAACGAAATGGGTGATGGAGAATTGCCCTCACCATTTTTTGAGTCCTCACACGAACGAGACTATATATATATATATATATATCAAGGCTGTCAAGATCGGGATCGAGATCGAGATCCTAAGATCCCACAAAAAAAAAAAACAGAATTTTAATTTATAATTTTAAAACATGAAAAATATTTCAAACATTCGATTTTTTGTTCAAACGATATAAAAATTTCAAGATATTAGTTATAAATCACAACACAAAATGATAAACGGTAAATTGAAAAAAGGGTAAAGACATAAAGTGGTATAAAAGGTTTCATTTGCAAAAAAAAAAAAAAAAAAAAAAAATTCAATGGAAGGTTGGATTAGAGCGGATATCGATCATATGATCCTACCTACGATCTTACGATCCTGACTACGATCCTACCCCAAATACAATCCGTTTACGATCCGGCTCGTTTTTCATACCTCAGATCGTAGGATCGTAAGATCTTACGATTAGGATCGCGATTTTGACAACCATGATATATATATATATATATATATATATATATATATATATATATATATATATATATATATATATATATATGGTTAGATCGATTTGGATTTTAAACACAAACTATAACCAGACGAGCGTTTTGAGAAATATAAAGCATGCATAGTAGGGGATGCTTATTGTCAGTTGGTCGGTATTTATTTAAATAAGAATTTAACCGACCGGTTGTTAAACCAGCTACCATTAGAACTGTACTAAACCTTGAGGTGTCTAAATCACATCCTATACATCAACTAGATGTCAAAAATGAAATTTTTCATGGCCAACTATAAGAAACGATATATATGCACTAACCAATAGGGTTTGTGATGATTCACATCTGCATAGCGTTTGTCTTGTTAAAATGTCCTTGGACGGTCTAAAATAAGCAGCACGTGCTTCATACGAATGTTGTATAGATTTCATTGACACAATCAGTTTCACACATAATATATGTGACCTAGCTATTTATCTTATCAACATATTAATGATGTGGCGTATCTTCTACTTTATATCACATCATAATTCTAACCACTTCCTCTCATCAACTACGACACTCCCTTATGGATCTCTTTACATGAGAATTTTTTATGAAGGATCCTACACTACTTAGTTACTTTCTTGGCATTTCAGTTAGACGTCACGAAATCGGTCTTGTGGTAAGTGAAGAATGCTCCTCAAAGGATCATGTGAACGCACTTCAATAGATTATTGCTACATCTATGATATGATCACCCACGATTTACACCTCACAAAATCTCACTCCGTGTATCTTCTTTTCTACATCGATGAAGATTGGGGGAAGGGGGTGTCCGAATTCCCGATGACCAACGTGTGGTTACTGCGTTTTCCTCATTGACAAATTGATTCTGTGGTCCTCCAAACATAGTCTTTATCTCAGTCTAGTGCTAAAGTCGAATACCATGGAGCTGCAAATCCGATCCCCATAGAATGTTGGTAATGAAACCTACTCTTCAGAATCTCTGGCCACAATTGTGTATTGTGATAATGTAAGTGCAATTTACTTAGTGGGGAACTCCAACACTGATGCACAAAGCACAATGAAATGAACATCCACTTTGTTATGGAAAAAGTTGCAAAATGAGAAGTATGAGTTTTATATGTTTCATCTTGGTACTCACCATTGTCATAAAACTCGGCCTACTCGGTTGAGTACTTGAAATCGGGTATATACCAAGACGATTTCTAGAAATCGGTAAAATAATCGGAATTGGTCAAGCTCGATCAAAGTAGGGTCAAACTAGGAAAAAATCGGCCAAATCAGTCAAGCTCATGAATTTTGACATTTTCTTTTAAAAAAATGAGCAACTATAATTGTTAAGTAATTAATATATTCAATTATTCATGAAACCCTTTATTGTTTGATTTTAACTTTATCTATTTTAATGCAAATTTGATGGAACCAGAAAAAAAGGCCGGAGATTAAATGATTACTCTAATATTAAAGAATACTACTCCGGCCTAGGCTGAGTACTCGCTAGTCCCCAGTCGATCAACCTAATATTGCCTACGAATTTTTACAACATTGGTACCTACTAGCTGATGTTTTCACATAAGGTCTATCACCGTTTCTATTTGATGAGTTTTGGAATAGAGCGCATCCGTCAAACTCCCACTATGACAATATGAGACTATTAGACTAGATATGTATTACTTTCACATGTATTTATATTAGATATAAACTAGACATAGATCCTAGGTTAGCCATACTTTCCTTACATAGATAACTTCTTGTCTAATTTGTACGTGATTTCTTGATGAGAAGAGGTTTCAAGATTCTCACACTTACACATTTTTTTCCAACCAAACATGTAGCATATTGCAATTCCTCAATATTCCAATTCACTCATATTTCACTTCCTTTCGATTCCTTTTAAAAACATCATACAAATCAAATGCCCCCTTATAGTATAACATAGAAACTAGTGATATAGTTGATGATAAGTCAAACTTACTTGAAAAGTGCATCACGCAACGACTTGTCCATATGGAAATCATAAGCAAGATCAAGGTCTTTAAATGTGGTACCCACTTCTATATCATCTTTATTTGTATTTCTTCCGTGATAAGAACCCTTTAAATCACAACGTTGGTGAATTTGAAGTTCAGTGTAGAACATATTTCCCATGACTACAAATTGTACCTAAAATTGAGATTAAAACAAAAAATATTTCTATTGATTACGATAATCTATGAAACCAAAATAAGAGGTTATTTATTTTTATTTTTTTTACCGAATCATCTTAATGAGCTAACCACTTGATCCAGACAACTATATACATGACTCTTTCTTTTTGACTAAATTTCGAATGAATGACTTATAGGGTTAAGCCAAAAAAAATATGGCTTAATGTGTTAAGACACTAATCCTTTCCCTACTTGTCCTTCTTTGTTTTTCCTCCCAACTCCTTTCACATTAAAATTGATGATGTTTATTAAATAAATGAATATAGTGGAATTTGTTTTTGGGAATGTAATGGTAAAATGATAATTGTTTATTCTGTGTAGAGAACAAGCAATTGTTATGTATACAACATTTTATCCGAGCATACATCATTCACTCACTTTACATACAAGACTTAATGGGGGAAAAAGAAAACGAAACCACCCCACTGTAGATAAATATGACATACCTTCTTGCCAACTCTTAGTGTTATCTGATGGAGGCCATAGAATTTGGTGATCAAGGTGTTATCGTGAGCATGTACATGTTTGTAATAGCTTGGAAGCATCTTGAGTAAAACCTGGAGAAAATCACATTATCATATAAACAATATTTACTTTTTGTTCAGAAATAAAATTGCAGAATTCTTAAGCCATGTGGATAGAGTGAAAGAGACATAACAAGTTGTGGATGTACTAAAATCACAAAAGCAGCAAATTCAGTTGGATTTAACTATCGAGCTAGAAAAAAATTGCACAATTCTTAAGCCATGCAAAATGCAAATAGAGCTAGTAGTATATATTAGCGGACTCTTTTGTATTTTAGGAAGTGTATTTTAGTTATGATTTATATGTATCCTTCCCTATTTTATCTCCTCATTTGAAGGATGTATCGATTGTATCTCTCCCTATATAGAGGGTATTTTATTCAATGCAACATACAGAAAAATCAATTACGCCATAATCTTTGTTATGGTATCAGAGCCCGCCTAAACACTAACAACTGACATATCTATCTCTGTGATCAAAGCTACGGTTTTGCTTCAGCCTTCCTTCCATGATGAAAGACAATTCGGGTTCAGGTGAGGTGAAGGCCATGACCTTACACCCTGCCTACACTGTCACAAACATCCAAACAAAGATCCAAACTCTAGATGGCTCAAAAGTTACCTACTCGTCTTGGATAAAGTTGTTTCGTCTTCATGCCAAGGCTTACAAGGTTCTCGCTCACATTGAAGAGACCCCTGCACCAGTTGAAACTGATCCCGGTTATCTCCAATGGATGTAAATCGATGCTCTGGTTCTTCAGTGGATCTACAACACGTTATCTGATGAATTAATGGTTCGCATATTGGAGAATGATACCACTGCCCAGGCCGCATGGAATAAACTCAAAACAAATTTTCTCAACAACAAAGGACCACGTGCAGCAGCCCTTGAACAGGAATTCTCCAATCTTACCTTGGGAGCATGTTTATAAATGGAATCTTACTGTCAAAAACTTTAAGACCTTGTTGATCAGCCTGGAGATGTCGAGAACCCAGTAACTGAATCTAGACTGGTCTTGCAAATGGTTCATGGATTGCCCCTGAATTTGATGTCGTTGGTGCGTACATCAATAAAAGCTCTCCATCATGGGAACAGCCGATAGTATGCTATAGTTGGAGCAACATCGACAAACCGCTTGAAAAAGCCAAGCCCAAACAGTCATCGCTGCACCTGCGTCGGTGGATCGATCTTCCCAAAACCCTGCTAGAACCGCTCAAGGAAATCGAAATCAACCCTCTTATCACTATTCGAGCAATCGAAAACAGTGGAATTCTGGTCGCGGTCGTGGTGCCAATGGTCGTGGTCGTGGCAGAAACTCTTGAGGAAGAGGAGGTCGTGGACAACCACAGTTTTGGAACCACGAAAATTATCACAACCAAGCAAATTACCAGAACTGGAATTCTTCATGGAACCCACCTCCATCCCCATATCCGTCACATGGATCGACTCAGGGACCTCATTGGGCCAATCACACTGCTCCCAACATTGGTTATAACTCAGGAACCGGCCACCCATCAGCACCACACCCGACCGGCCCTGCCCCACCTATGACTTCTATCTTTGTCGGAAATGGGTCTAGTATTCCTATTCACCGGTCGGGCCATGCCACACACAACACCACCACACATTCTTACGCATTAAAAAACATCCTTTTCACCCCATCCATTATTAAAAACTTACTTTTTGTTCGAAAATTCACCACGGATAATCAAACTTCTGTTGAATTTGACCCATATGGTTTTTCTGTTAAGGACCTCAAGACTGGACCTCTTTTTTCTCGTCATGATAGAACATGTGATCTCTACCCCTTCACAACACCAACTAGTTCGTCCGCTTTCCTTACCACAACGCATGATTGATGACATGCTCGCTTAGGTCATCTGGGGGCTCATATCTTAGATTTACTCCGTTCTAAATTTTCAGTTATTTGTTATAAAGCTATGGATTCTTCTTTATGAAATGATAGTCAATTGTCTAAACATACTCATTTACCGTTTTATGATTCACATTCCTTATATGTTGCACCATTCGATATTATCCATTGTGATCTTTGGACTTCTCCGGTTTTGAGCAAAACATGTTACAAATATTATATGGTTCTTATTATCAACTACACACATTACATATGGGTCTACCCTCTCAAATTCAAATCTGAAACCTTTCTCAATTTTAAGAAGTTTCACAAACTAATTCAAACTCAATTTAATCGCACCATTAAAACTTTCCAGTGTGATCTTGGTGGCGAGTTTCATAATAATGAGTTTAAATCTTTTGCTAATACTCATGGTCTTACTTTTCGCTTTTCTTTCCCACAAACATCTCAACAAAATGGACGTGCCGAACGTATGATTCATCATCTCAACGACATCATCCGCATCCTTCTTACCCATGCCTCGCTACCCCACTCATTTTTGGTAGAAGCCCTTCACACGGTTGTGTATCTTCATAACATCCTTCCTACAAAGCGAATCAACTTCACCACACCAACATTTTCTCTTTATGGCCACCATCCTACCTATGATCACCTTCGCATCTTCGGTTGTACGTGCTATCCCAACACTTCCGCTACTCAATCTCACAAGCTTCAACCTCGCTCCATCAAATGTGTTTTCCTTTGTTACCTTGAAAACTTTCGGGGCTACCGTTTCTTTGATCCTGCAATGGGAAAAGTTCATCTCTCTCGCCATGTCATGTTTGACGAGACATCCTTTCCATTTGCCCAGAGTCCTTCTCGTCCTCATATGACTTTTTAGATGATCTTCCTATTCCCTCATTCTCCTACTTGCCATCAAAAACTCAACCAACTCCACCACAAACTCCCAAACAACACTCATCTCCTACTGTACCACTCTCCCCCCTCCCATCTTAACACATACTTGTCGCCAAAAGGCCCCCATACCACTACCTCCCTTCCCATTAATGATAACATACCATCTACAACTCCCTCCACATCCAACCCGTCACCTACCACCGAGATAACTACATCGCTTACCCCACCTAACCCACCTACTTCTACTCATTCGATGAACACCCATTCCTGGACAAGTGTTACTAAACCTCTCACCCTCCTCAACCTTCATACCACTACCACCTCTCCCATCTCTCATATCCCTACCTCTATCTCTATGGCCCGATCCGACCCAAATTGGTTACTAGCAATGGAAGATGAATTTAGAGTGTTATAGGTGAATAACACATGGGAACTTGTTCCTCGACCGATGGATAGCCCAATTATTAGATTTATGTGGCTTTTTCGCCACAAGTTTAAAGTAGCTGGTTCACTAGAAAGGTATAAAGCTCGACTTGTTGTGAATGGGAAATCTCAAACTGTGGGTGTTGATTGCCACGAAATATTCAGTCCGGTTGTCAAACTGGCTACCATCCGGACCGTATTTAGCCTTGCCGTGTCCCAGGCATGGCCAATCCATCAATTGGATGTCAAGAACGCCTTTCTCTACGGAGATCTACATGAGACATTTTTTATGCACCAACCTCCGGGTTTTGTGGACGCTCGTTTTCCATCTCATGTTTGTCGCCTCCGAAAATATACCAGCATGGCCGACATCGTGCATATTTGTTATTATATGTTGATGATATTATCTTAACTGCTTCTGACCCTATGTGTCTACACAACATTATTACTTCATTTTCTCAGGCATTTGCCATGATAGACTTGGGTGCACATCATCACTTTCTAGGTATCACGGCCACAGGAGATAAGCAGGGCTTATTTTTATCACATGCTTCCTATACTCGTGACATCCTTTAGAGGGCTTCTATGTCCTCATGCAAACCTTGTTCTATGCCTGTGGATACGTCCACAAAACTTAGTGCCACCGATGGCGAACTACTTCAGGATGGGACTGTCTCAGAGACCACTTGGCTTCGGAACCTCTTACTTGAGCTCCATGTTCCGCTTCAAAAGGCAACGGTGGTATATTGTGATAACGTGTCTGCTGTTTATCTGTCACAAAATCCGGTTCAACACCAGTGCACTAAACATGTAGAAATTGACATCCACTTCGTTCGCGAAAAGGTTCGACTTGGCTAGGTTCGAGTTTTACACATTCCCTCTATGCAATATGCAGACATCTTTACCAAAGGCTTACCTCGTTACTTATATCAACAGTTCCGATCTGGTTTGAGCGTTTGTCCTTTCCCCGCTCAAACTGTGGGGGAGTATTAGCCGACTCTTCTGTATTTTAGGAAGTGTATTTTAGCTATAATTTATATGTATCCTTCCCTATTTTATCTCCTCATTTGAAGGATGTATCGATTGTATCTCTCCCTATATATAGAGGGTATTTTATTCAATGCAATATACAGAAAAATCAATTACGCCATAATCTCTGTTAGTATATCCATGTAGAAAACAGTAAGATGCTAAATAGCATTCATAAAGCAAAATATTCATGTATTGGTAGAATCAAACCTTGAGCTCGGATTTTTTTAAGGTTTTAATCACGAATCTATCATCATGAGAGAGATAGAATAGGCTGCCACTTTTCCCTTGAGAAGAAAGCTCTCTTAAACCATCATCCCCACATATGGACATCATATAATCTGCAACATCTAACTTGAACATCTCCCTCAAATTCCTGAGAAACAAACTCCATCAACATGTTTTAAGACTAAAAAAACATCAACACTAGTATACAGATACCTGAAGACCATAGAACAATAGTCTTTCCAATAGAAATCTATTGAAGAATGTGGAGGTGTTAATTGTGAGCCTTTCCTGGGGAAATACATCCTTATTCTTGATTGTTCTCCAAAATCTGAATATCTAACTTCACGCATAGGAACTGGTGTAATTTTGCCTACAGTGTACCTGTAATCAAGTCCCATAAGACATTCTAGAATAAAATTGGACTGAAATCGGGCAGAAATCAAGAAAAGAACTGGAACTCAAAGTTGGGTGAATGGAACAATCAAGAATACATGTGCTGATGTGCGTACAAATTTTCAGATGGTAATGGCGTCTGTGTGGATGAAGGTTATGGCTTTGAGGTTTGTTTCTTTTTTAAACTTAATAAACCGCCTAAATGAGACTAAATGACCATTTTACCCTCACATTCCGAAAATCAAAATTCTCAATATTAATCAATTACAACAATATTCCTCAATTCGAATGTGCAATGTATCCAGAGAAAAAGAAAAGAGCAAATAGGTAAAAGGTTAGTGTCTTAGGACATTAATCTATGTTTTTGGCTTAACCCGTTTAGTCATTCTGTCAAGATTAAGTAAAAAGGAAACAGCCATGTATAGCTGTTCAGATTGCTTAACCCATTAAGCCCATAAATCAAAAATAAAAAGCCCCTTAGTTAGAAGGATACCTGATACCTAGCTGCAGATTAAGCATCAGATAGCTGCTTTTACGGCCTTCAAAAATGTCCAAAGACGACTTCCTTTCCACTTCTTTCATATGAAATTTTCGCTGCTGTTCCTTTTTGTATAATACCCCTGCATTATTCTTAATCCTTTCGTTAATCAAAACTCCTTGTATGTATTCCCTTTCACAAACTACAGTACTATTGTCATCTAGACTTTCACCTACATCATCATCTACACTTTCACCTTCATCAGATGTATAAGATAATATATCAGTATTGAACTCCCTAACAGAACCCCCAATGGAAATCCTCGTACTTGATATTCGACCCAAGTCTTTAAAAAATCCATTAATGGAAATTTTGTCAGATAAACTGCGGTTTATACTTCGTTTCTTTTTGCCTAATCTTTTAGATGATGGACACCTAATACTTCCTCCAGGATAGAACATGCCACGTCCATCTTTGAGTCCTTTTGTCCATGTCCCAAAATAATAACTCCCATCAGCAAACCTATAAACACCTGACCCATGTCTATACCCATTTAGCCAATAACCATCAAACAGATCACCATTCAGCCATTTCATCACCCCTCTACCACACATCAATCCACCTTTCCAGTTTCCAATATACATATCACCATTACACCAACCATATTTACCACTTCCTTCACGCACTCCTTCTTTCCAAGAACCATCATAAACATCAGAATTACTATACTGCTTTCTCCCAAGCCCATGCTGAATGTTCATCCTCCATGAGCCTATGTATGTTGACCCATCTGGATTGGTCAACGTGCCAAAACCATCAAGGTAGCCACCACAAAATTCACCCTCATATGTTGTTCCAGATGTCCAAGTGATCCTTCCGCCACCTGTCATTTTCCCTTTTTTCCAACTACCCTCATAAACTGTACCATCGGACCATGTGTATTTACCTCTACCATGAGGAATCATTCCCTTGACATTACCATAGTACACATCTCCTTTTAGAAAGATCTCCATACTCATGCTGATCTTTTATCAGTTTCTTATGAGCTCCTGGTATTGATATCACCTGTTACAATGAATATTGGAAACTAGCAACGAGACCCCTGAATTGTAAAACCATCCTTGTTTTTTATTCATGTACTTCCATCTTATACCATCTATTAATATTTGACTGTTCCTGTTTTGCACATACGATGAAGACAGCAGCGGAATACTAATACTTTATTTGAATTGTTTCTTTGGCCTAAAGCAAGATTTGAAAGACTATTTATTAGTTTTTTTGTGAGAATAAGTAACATGTGTCGCCTTAAACAATACCAGCAAATTAAAGATATATGTCATGTCTTATCTCAGAGAATTTAAATACCTTAAACAAATACTATATTCTTCAATCAAGATAGGAACATAGCAAGTGCAATAAAAATTAACTTTGACTTCTCAAAGAACATACAAACAAAAACTAATTACGCCAAGCTAGCCGTTTTAATAGATATTGTATTATATTCTATCCAGATATTAAGCAGTACATATTTGAAGACTATAATTTGAGAACAAGATAGCCTAATACTTTTTTGACTCATTTTAAAATGATCTTCGATTCTAAATAGTGATATATATATATATATATATATATATATATATATATATATATATATATATATATATATATATATATATATATATATATATATATATATATATTGTTGCATAACTGGGCATAATTTTTTCTGAAACTTATGTCAGAGTCAATACTTGACAAATTTTAACACGTACAAAAAGTAACAAAAACTTCTCGTGAACTCGATTAAAGTTCAATCTTAACAAAAAAACAAACATATACACACCAGGAAGTGAAGCACTCGCCTGTTAAATCAATCCAAATCCTAAAAATAAGCGATATTTTATTATTGATTTATTGGAACTTGGAACTTGGAAATCCACTAACGGATTCACACTCCAGAAATTCTGCCGTTGGAGGTACAATGCAATGGAGGTTTTAGAAATTTTTTAGGGGGAGAGAGCAAATATCATTTTGAGGGGAATAATAGAGTAGAGTGCGTCGCAAGCATGCAAACTAGTGTCCTAAGAAGGATGACAATTGGATGCTAGATGAACGGTTTGAGGTCTTTTGTAGGTCCTTTTCGCCGACGCAAGGCATATGGCGAGGTGTTGTAATTTAAGTTGTGATGATTCTCCATCTTTTTCCAAATAAATTTAAAAGTAAGTTACAGATTTGGTATATATAGTTGCCATTTTCTTGAAGTTTTAGTCCAAATTCTAAAATTTTAACGCTGGTAATTCTCATGGCTAAAAATACATTTGGTTGTTATGGTCTTCGTCTCGGTTAACCACACATAAAATGATTTTACCTATGAACGAAGTTCATAAAAGATATAAACTAGAAGGATCATATCTATAAATTACTCCAAAAATAAAATAAGATATCTCTCTTTTATGATCATCATGTTAGTCCTACCCAAACTTCACTTCTGGCCACCGATCATATCTCTCATTTCTCTGGTGGCGCCGTCATCTCCCACACATCTACATTCGCCTATTAACTTAACACCATCGCCAATCCTCACCAGATTTGTTTTGCCGCTCACCCGGTCTTGTGGTTTGGACAAATGCTACACATTACACAATGAGGACAATCCCTAATAGCGACTGAAAACCATATGGTTTCCATTTAATTAAAACCGATAAAAATGAAATAGTCCAACACTATAAGAACACTATAAGGTAGACCTTAAATTTATTTCAAGATAGGTACTATTTTTTTTCTTATATTAGTTCTAATTAGAATAAAATTTTAGGTAGACCTTGGACCCACCTTCCTCACATATAAAATGGTATTTGTTCACCTCATCCCTTGTATAATGAAATCACCACCATTCATCATACGTTTCCTTTATCCCACAAGACCCCCTTTGATTCCTTACAACACTATCGGTGACCGCATTCCATTTCTAATACAAAATCCTAAATCTTACAACATGAAGGATTGAAGATAAATATGTTTGTTTTAACGATTGAAAACGTTCTTTATATTGATAATCATATTATCTTTGATTTACAAGGTATAGTGAACTCATCATTAGAAAAATGAGTACTCATATTATAGGATTTCTATAATGAAAATCCTAACTAATGATTTTATAGTGATGACCTTTACATTCTCATATTAGCTTCAAAATATTTCAGGAAGAATCTCTTGAAGCTCCTGTCACCATTCAAGCAATTGAAAAGTATGTTTTGTTTTAATGATTTTAAGTTTCTATTATTTTTAATCTGATTTAGGTCATTTATTTTGAATGTATGTTTTGTTTTGTTTTACATTTGCTTATTACTATTTTTTTTAACTCTGTTTTAGTGGACGATTGAGAAAGTGGTTGTTTTGAACCTTGAATAATGAAACCATAATACTCAAAGTTGTAATATAAAAGTAATAAGTACAAAACATGGTGAAAATCGCCATTTTACATATTGTTAACAAAGGGAGACAAAATGACCAAAATATCTGATACATTTTGAAACCATAGGATACACTGTATCAAATTTTCACACATTGGACTAAAACTACAAAAGAATGCTAACACAAGGACCAAATATGTAATGTACTCCAAATTTAATAATTACAAAATAGGTAAATTATATAAAATCTATTGTATTTTTCACTTTTTCACTTTTTCACTTTATCCATTCATTAATTTTTGTATGATATCAAAACAAGAAATAAGCCCATTAGCGACGACGCATATAGCGACGACGGTAACCTTTAGCGACAACATTAAAAATGCCGTCGCTAAAGGCTACCGTCGTCACTAATGACCTTCCACCGGCGATCCTCTCGTGCCACACGTAAGTTGATCCTGACCGTACGCCATTATACCGATCCATCGGTTAGGGTTTAATCTTATGGGAGGTAAAGAGGCGACACCAATTGTGACGACATGTCGCCGCTATTGATGGTGATCCGCGTGAATGTAATCTTGTCCGTTTGATTATTTTTGGATCGGATGGTTACTAATCACGGCAGAAAGGCGCGTGTTTTTCCCTCCAAGATGTTGTCGCTAAAGGTAACGCCCCTTTTGATCCATCTTCGTCCCAGACGACCCATTTCATGTGTCTTTTCCTCCCTCTCGCAAAACTCCGACGACGACGATCATCACCGTCCTGTGGTTCGATTTTCCAGCGTAGTACACCAACACAAACCACCACTAACCATAGATTGCTTCTAGGCCTTCGTTTTCTGGTGATTTCCGGCAATTTTTGACTTTTTCCGGCGACAACAATCCTCTGGTAACGTGTGTTTTCTTTTCCCTCTTCTCTTTCTCTTGTTTTCTTACCAATATTTCACCCTAGTTACATTATTTTGGTGCTTTTAAGGGAACCTCCGGTGAATACCACCACCACAGCACCATCGTTGTCACCACCAGTTTCAATTTCCGGCGACAACTTCTATTTTCCGGCGACATCTTCTATTTTCCGGCGACAACCTCAATTTTCCAGGTTTTTCTTCTTTCTTTTTTCTGTTTTTAATGTATGTATGTGAATTATATATGTAATATATGAATATGTTTGTAAAAATGTATATGCAAATGTGTATGTTTGAATATGTATGAAAAAATGTATATGTACGAAAAATTGTAACACCCCGACTCCCAGGTACAAATTTTAAGCATTATATGACATATTTATGGACTTACTCGACGAGTTGGTTGCCCCCAACTTGTCGTGTAGAGGCGGGTTAGCCCACATGGATTATTGGATCTACTCGAGGAGTCGGAGGACACGGACTCGGCGAGTAGGAGCTGGGAGATGAAACCCTAATTTTTAGGGTTTGTACCCTATTTAAAGGACCTTAAGTCCCTTCCTCCAGTCCTTTACCACCCCCTTGACGGCTGAGAGAAACCCTAATTGATATTACCTTGTTCTTGAGTGTTTATGAGGGTTAAAGACTGATTTTGGTGCATTTGGTGAAGGAGGTGTGAAGTATAAGAAGCTTGGGGAAGAGAGGAGCTTGTGGATCTGACTCTACTTCAGCTTGGCATCATTTTGAAGGTATCAAGTTGATACTTTGGCTTATCCTTAGCTAAATCTCTTCATGTTTGGGTTTAGGGCTATCTTTAACACATTTGGGAGTCATTTCGAGTATTGGGGCAAGATTTGAAGTTGTAACTTCATATCTGGACTCCCCTTGGTCCCTATAGCTATAAAGTTGTGGGATTTGGCAAGCTTGGGCCTTTCCCTTTGATTTAACCTTTCCCTTAGTCTAGTTTTGGCATTTAGGACCATGCATGTATGTAAAGTTTGCAACTTTATGTGGAAACCATGCCCTAGGAGGTTGGATCTAAAATATGGAGCTTTGGGGTGGCTTAAAAACATCTGTATAAGTAATGGACTGCATGAAATCAACGAGTCGCTTGGTTGACTCGGCGAGTCGGATGAAGGTTGCCCGTATTTGATTCTGCATGAACTCGGAGAGTCAGTAAGAGGACTCGACAAGTCAGTTAGGGTTTTCCCCGACTTCTGGACATGCATGGACTCGACGAGTTGGTTGGAAACTCGACGAGTCGGTTAGGGTTTTATGACTTTCTGAGTTCTCAAGGAACTTGACGAGTTGCTAGCTGCACTCGACGAGTTGGGTCAACCTGGACTGTTGACTTTGACTATAACCAAGGCTTGACCAGTTTAACTTCTAGGGGTATTCTGGTAATTTGAGAATTTATGGAAATGGATCATCGGTGGATGTAGGTGTTGGACTTGGGGCTGCATTTGGTGGAGTTTGACTTTATCACTTCGAGCTACTAGTGAGGTGATTTCTCCTCACTATATCAACAGGGTCTAAGGCACCAATGCCGAACCTTATCAGATTTGTATCCGGGTTTATTGCATGATATGCTTATTGATTTACATCCTGGTAGTTAGGATGGTGATATGCTTAGTGACCTGGTAGGTCGGTATCCTGATTTACAGGATTATGCTATGTTAGTAATCTGTTAGATCGGTATCTTGGTTATAGGATGGTTGCTATGTTAGAGATCGGTTAGATCTGTATCCTGGTTATAGGATGGCTGCCATGTTAGTGATCTGTCAGATCCGCATGATTATCTGTACATGCTAGCTAGCGTATGATATTTATATGCACATGTTTGTTGGTTTGGGGGATTGGGTTGAGGCAGGTCCTGCTTTGTGTTGTAGGCCAAGATACCTAGGGCGGACCGGATAGACTGTAGACCCGAGAGGGCATATAGTCAGGATAAAGGCCCGACGTGCGGTTCGGATAGGCTGAAGGCCCTGAGAAGCGGTTCAGACGTGTCGAAGGCTCAGAGAGCGGTCCAGATAGATTGATGGCCTGTGAGGCGGTCCAGTCAGACTGATGGCTCACTCTACATGCTGTATTTGGTATATGATATGATTATAACTGTATGGCATTAGTATTTTGGGGGTAACTCACTAAGCCTTCGAGCTTACATTTATCGATTATTGTTTTAGGTACTTCTGATGATCGCGTGAAGGCGAAGGCGTGATCGTACAGCTCCTCATATTTCATGATTTTATGATTTGATTCTGGGATACTCTGACATTATACTATTTTGAAAACAAGTTTTGTAATAATCATTGGTTTTGAAATGTTTTAAAAAGTTTAAATTTGGCATGATTTTTATGGATGTTACAAGTTGTTATCAGAGCCTTGGTTTGAGGGAATTGGAGGAAACAATCGCGGGACCCCGTCCATACTCAGCTAGTGATGAGATGCGGGACCTCGCCCACACCCACCTCCCTACCAGGCACATACAAGTATCACACAGAAAACAAGTATAACTAACATACTAACATTCCTCGGGCTAGCCCCGATATCGGACCTTGGTCCGGAATAACATACATATAAACTTTCCTCGGCCCTCGCCCGGCATCGGACCGTGGTCCGGAAACATACTATCATACAATGCCTATGGCTAACCCCGGGTCTTCCTACCATACATAAACTAAATGGGCCGGCATTATGGCCGTAGACCCATGCACACAGTGAGGAGACTCACCTCGCACTGCTGAAACCTTGTTGATACTCCTCCGGCTGCTATTTGGCAACTCCCCGAATTGCTACTCCTTCGGCTCTCCGAGCTATCAATACCAAAATATCATTTAGTCCAAAACAATAATCCTCCTTAGGGTAAAATGACCATTTTACCCTCAGTCCAACTTGGTCCATAACTAAGGTCCAAACCATAACATATAAAGGCCCAACACTAGGTAGGCTTCCCACGCCCACTAGTGGCCCACTAATGGCCCAATTTGCTAAATTGGACCCAATCCCTCTAATGGGCCTTACCCCAAGCCCAAACATCTTCTTGGCCCACATTATCTGACTTCTGATGGCCCACTAAGGCCCAAAGAACCAAAATCCCTTGCATGGCCCAAACCGAGGCCCAAAACAAGCCAAACCCAAATCTGATGAGTACGCTGGGCGTACTCTTATGTACGCTAAGGTACTAGCCAAAAGGTGTGTACGCTGGGCGTACTCCCCCTGTTAAGTCACTTTCCCATTAAGTGCTTAATACTCTACTCCAAAAGCTACAAACACATATCCAAGTCCTTTTCAACGTATTAATCCATAAAGTCACCGACTTGGTGACTTTGCATGCCCCAATCAAGACTAAACTCCAAAAATGATATTCCATTCACATAGAAATGCTCTTCACTCGTGCATGAACCCAATAAGACATTCAAGATGGCAACTTTCTGCCTTAGGGACTCATATAGAACAGAGAGTAGCAACTCCAAGTCCTAGAAATCGGATTGAACCACAAAGCATCAACCTTTGGACCAAAATGGTCCAAAAACTCAATCTAAGAGATCTAAGAAGATAATCACCAAGTTTAGATCTTTATACCTTGAAATGGCTAGAAATGAAGCAACAATCCCAGATTTGCAACCTCTCCTTTGAACCACCACCTTTCCTTGTTCCTTTCTTGTTTGGAAAATGGATCCACAACACTAAGATGCTTCTCTAGTGACCTTCTAAGCTCGAAGAACACTCAAATATGGATTAGGGTTTTGTAGTAGCTCCTTTAGGGTGGAAATGGAGGCTGGCCTTCGAGACATAAGGTTCTTTTTGATGGGTTTTATACAAAAGAACATCCTATGTGCTCATGCAAACCCTAAAGCTTGGATCTAGGTTTCTCTATTGTACATGCAATTCATCCAAGACTTATGAACCCTAGATATAGCATACATATTTCGAAATTAAGATGTAAAATCAGATCTAGATGATTACCTCTTTAAGAATGGCTTGAATCTTCTTGTCTTGGAGCTTAGAGTCACAAATGTCACTCCTCTAATGGCTTACATACACCACAAGAAAGAGAATGATCTTGGAGAGAGGGGAGGAGGCACAATTTCGGCTATGAACTGTAACACCGTAAATTTTCAAACGAATTTTTTTATTTTAAAAATGCATACTTTTCATAACATTTTGTATAAAAACCTCGTTTATTCAAATTACAAAACACAACTCCATTAATAATCCAGGATCCTCAAACATAACTCTTTCTCTGATGTGTACAATCAAGCCGGTGCCGTCCCGTGACCCTGAGAAACCTAAAACACATAGCACATAACACGGTAAGCACAAAGCTTAGTGAGTTCCCCAAAATACCACATACAACGCATAGCCACTCGAGGCTATAACTCGATATGACCCTCCGGTCAATGTGTCTCAGCGGAACCCTCCAGTCCCGTAGCTCGTTGGACCCTCCAGTCCGGTCTAGCTCGTTGGACCCTCCGGTACGGTCTAAATCGTTGGACCCTCCGGTCCGGCCTACTCGAGGACCCTCTGGCCTCGTAAGTCGTTGGACCCTCCGGTCCGGTCTATATAACACATAACATACATATATCACAATGCACATAAACTCAAACATACACATAACACATAAGACCCTCCGGTCTGCACATAATTACCACTCTAGGTAATGTATAGTGAGAAGACTCACCTCGGCTAGCAGGTGAGCAAATAACCTTGCGCTCGGATCTCGAGCTAGCCTCCTCCTAACACAAAGGATGAATATCTCTTATTAATACTCTTTTCACGACTCAGATAATCGAAGGCGGTTCTTTCTCTTTCTAACTCTTTAAAGTGGGTAAAAGACGATTTTACCCCTCTAAGGTCTCTATCACATATGTTGACCAAAACCCCAAAGTCAACAGAAGTCAAACTCGAATCAACAGTCCAAGTTTGACCCGACTCGTCGAGTGCACTCATGCGACTCGTTGAGTCCCCTCGTATCCTCAGAAGTCTCAAAAGTCCAGCTCAACTCTTCGAGTTGACCCCCAACTCGCCGAGTTATCGCACAATCAATCCATCGGGACGAACCCTCGCCGACTCGTCGATTCAGGTCATGGACTCGGCGAGTCCCTTTGATCTGATTTCTGATTCAAAATATTTCAACCAGATCTATCACTCTAAACTATAGATCTATCATCCCAAGGCTCAATAATTACGTAAAGCTTCGATCTTTACGTTCATACATGATGCTATTGCTTCAAAACGCCAATACATGCTCTTCATGAAGGCTTTTGCTCATCAACCCTCATTTGGACCACTAAAGCTGAGACATCTAGACTCTAAGGACCTTAGGAGGTCCAGATATGAGGTTTCCAACCACAACCAGGTCTCATTCGACTCATAGATTCAAAAGGATGGAAGCAAAGCCCTAAAACTCCCAAAATGAGATCTAGTACAAGGAATGAACAAGATTAGGACTTTGTACCTTCTCTTAGCAGCTGAAACACTCAATATCACAGATCCACTGCCTTCCTTTGTTCCCCATCATGAAGCTCTTCATCCTTCTTCATAGAAATGCACCAAGAACCACCATATGAGATTCTCTCTCACTCTCTAGCTCCAATAGCAATTAGGGTTTGCTCTCAGGGGAAGGTAGCCGCAAATGAGGCTATAAATGCCTTTAAATTGTGACATCTCCTAATTTCTCGGCCAGAAAAGACCGATTTAATTTATGCTTTTTAAAATAAAGTCAGAGAAATCCTTTTAAAAGATGTTGCGGAATTAGTCCCCAAAACAAAACATGATAAAAGTTTGTCAAAACCTTTCTTTAAGAAATATATAATTTCATTTCATATCAAAACCTCAGGATGTCATGTTCCGATACAGATCAAAAGCATAAACAAGACATTATAAGCCTTTCAACAGTTATTTACAACTACTGGCCTATAATCCAAAAATCTCTCATCATCCTCCGACTATGCTCGGGGTCCACTACTTGTAACATAAAAAGCTGAGTGGGTCAGGCTTGGGAGCCTGGTGAGCATATAGGGTTTTCAACCCACAATAATAATAAACTTATTAAGTTCATCAATCAACAATAACCATGATTACCCATTCCCGTTATCCTCACTTTACGTCCCTAAACACTTATCACAAGGGACCTAGCCTAAAGAATATCATCGGGATGGACACTACTGCTAAGGGGACTCCTCAGTCATACATGTCCTAAAGGCAACCATGAGGGGGATGGAGTACAGCAAATGAACATCCAAGTTCATTAACACCTACAGGTTGCGGGCCTGCCAGCGTTCCACTGGACTGTCTAGAAAAGTCTGTGGTCGTCATCCATACTCCGCTAGACGACTTGATCACTATCACATCGAGGCCTCTCATCATTTTATTTCATCACACATCAACTATCTACCCATGTTTTACCCAACATATTTGTAGATAAAAATACATATACAGTTTAAAACTTGTATAAAACATCTATTCAACAGCCACCTCAATTAAACAATTAATATAATTACACACATCACATATTTCATAGAAAATACTTCATATCTAGGTGTAAGATGGAGGTGACTATACACTCACATGATTTACTGATAATCGGGCAGCACTTCGTTTCCTAAAACGATCGTTTCTAATAAAACCGGGAGTTTTATTGAGAAACCGGGCTCCGTGAAGGTTGGGCTTCAAAACCGAAAAGATAAATTTCTCGGGCTTCTCGGGCACTTCGGGGCGTATTTCGGGTGTTTGGTATAATACTGGGGCTTTGGGGGAAGTTGGAATGAAAGAAATATTGAAAAAGGGGCTAAAATGACAAGTTTTTAAAGTATCACCGGGAGGTCTCGCACCCTCCTATTTATAGGGGCGAGGCTCCTGATCCAAGGGCTGAGAAGCCTCCACGCGTCAGCAGATCAGAAACGAAGTCACATGGGTCGCACGTGAGAGGGTGCTGGTGTCGCCTCCTAATTGGACCGAGGTCTATGGTCTGAGGGTTCGGTCGTGGCACTTGGTGCGAAGCTCGGACACCTCATGAGAAGGCACGTGTCGGATCGCTACTGGGCCGCACTTCGGATGCGAGGGCAGGCGTCACGCCTCGCCGGGTGGCCTCAGTGACTCAGCAAATTTCGGACACGTGGCACGTTATGAGCGAAGGTGACGTGGCCGAAGTCCACCTATGCGAAATTTCTCGGATTTGACATTTTTTCTCGATTTTTGTGCAAAAACTTCTAAAATCCATAACTTTCGCATACGAGCTTTGTTTTTGACGTTCTTTATATGCACGCATAGGTAAAATTACGCTCTACAACTTTCGTTTGGACTTCGTCGGCTAATTTTCACTTTATTTTTTATATTATTATTTTTAACAGACCGGGACAGGAAATCCGTTTAAAATTCATAACTTCTTAATCCGACGTCCGTTTTCGTCTGTCTTTTTACCGTTGTACTACTATTGACGAGACCTTCGATTCTCGTTTAGGTTGTGTCGGCTAAAAATCAGTCGATATAAAATTCGAGTTTTTAGCTGTCTACTGCTAAGCTGAAACTTAGAAAAATCATAACTTCCTCATACGAAGTCAGATTTGGACGTTCTTTTTATACATACTCTCGGTTTAACGAACACTACGACTTTCGTTTAGATCACTAAGGCTAAAAAGTAGTTTATCAAAAACTCACTTTTTACGACATTCGGCACCGTGCCGGTTTTGTCGCGAAACTTCGACATGTCATAACTTCTTCGTTATAACTCGGATTTCGGTATTCTTTATATATCCGTAATCCTTGTCACGCCCACTACAAGTTTCTTAATAGATATCGGATTTATCTCATATTTATTTTCGACGCTCATTTTTATTCTTAAGTAATTAAACCCTAATAATTAAGCATAAAACACATAATTTTCACATAATATTCACATAATTCCTTTTCATTTCTTCAAAACGAGTTACAAAGGTTAACCTAGACTATAACGTCAATATTAATGCCGAGCCTAGAAACACGGGCGTTACATAAATAGGTCCCAAACCCGGGAAATTAGGGTTCTTCAATCAACCTCTTGTTTTCATCCAACCTTAATTCAGAAATGCGAATTATGTCGGGCACATCTCCAGTGAACTTTCTCAAATAACACACATGAAAGGTGTTATGAATACCATCTATTTCTTCCGGTAATTCTAGCTTGTAAGCTTGATTCCCGATCCTCTGAAGAACTTTAAACGGTCCAATAAACCTTGGACTCAACTTTCCCCTTTTACCAAATCTTATAAGTCCCTTCCACGGCGAGACTTTAAGTAAAACCGAATCTCCAACTTCGAATGATATCGGTTGTCTTTTCTTGTCAGCATAACTCTTTTGTCGATCTTGAGCTGCCAACATCCTTTCTCTAATCACTTTCAACTTTTCAGCAGTCTGATGGACTATTTCAGGTCCCATAAACTGCTTTTCCCCAGCCTCCAGCCAACATGACGGCGTTCGAAACTTTTCTCCATACAAAGCGTGATAAGGTGCCATCTTGATGCTCGAGTGGAAACTATTATTATAGGAAAATTCTACTAGAGGTAAGTGTTCATCCCAGTTACCTTGGAATTCCAGGGTACATGCTCTCAGCATATCCTCCAATGTTTGAATTGTTCATTCGCTCTGCCATCGGTTTGTGGATGGTAAGCTGTACTCAAACACAACTTAGTACCCAATTCCTCTTGTAGACTCCTCCAAAACCTTGAGGTAAAACGGTTGTCACGATCGGATACAATCGTTAACGGAACATCGTGAAGCCTCACAATTTCCTTCACGTAAGAATTCACAAGTTTATCCATAGACCATTTCTCGTTGGCTGCTATGAAATGCGCACTCTTAGTGAAGTGATCAACAACCACCCAAATCATGTCGTGACCGTTCCTTGTTCTGAGCAGTTTAGTCACAAAATCCATGGTGATGTCTTCCCATTTACCCATGGGTACAGTTAAAGGTTCTAAACTCCCATATGGTTTCTGATGTTGTGCCTTAACCCTAGTACAAGTTACACACTCGGCCACATAATTAGCAACATCGAGCTTCTTCGTCGGCCACCAGTAATAGGGTTTTAGATCCCTATACATTTTGTACTGCCGGGATGAATCGAGTACATGGTCTTGTGAGCTTCTTCCATCAGAAGATCTCTTACTCCTCCCGTCTTAGGCACCCAAATCCTATCTTGGAATACCTTCAATCCTCGACCGTTTGTATCAAACACCAACGTTTTACCCAAACGTTCTTCCTTTCGGTCATTTTTCTCTAAAGCTTCCTCCTGAGCTTTCTTTATACTTTCCACAATTGTCGAGACAACTTCAATTCTCAACGCTCTTGGCCTTTTCTTTTCAAGATTTACCTTCCGACTGAGAGCATCAACAACAACATTTGCTTTACCAGGGTGGTAAAGTATCTCACAGTCGTTGTCCTTGAGTAACTTTAGCCAGCGCCGTTGCCTCATGTTCAATTCCTTCTGATTAAAGAGATATTGAAGACTCTTATGATCAGTGAAAAGTTTGCATTTAGTACCATAAAGATAGTGCCTCCATATCTTTAAGGCGAATACTACCGCTGCCAACTCCAGATCATGAGTGGGGTAGTTCTTTTCATGCTCTTTCAATTGCCTCGATGCATACGCTATCACTTTATCCCTTTGGATCAGAACACAACCTAACCCAACTCCAGAGGCATCACTATAAACTGCGAAGTCATCAACTCCTTCAGGTAACGAAAGAATCGTTGCTTCACACAATCTCTTCTTTAACTTCTCAAAGGCTTCCTTATGCTTCTCATTCCAAGTATAAGTAGCTCCTTTGTGGGTCAAAGCTGTTAATGGAGTATCAATCGAAGAAAAGCCTGGGATAAATCTTCGATAATATCCGGCTAATCCTAAAAAGCTTCGAATCTCCATAGGACTTTTCGGTTGTTCCCACTTCATCACAGCTTCAATATTTGCTGGGTCAACCATTATTCCTTCTTGGTTAACCACATGACCTAAAATTGGACTTCTTGAATCCAAAATTCACATTTGGATAACTTTGCATACAGATTCTCCTTTTTCAGAACTTCTAGCACTTCACGCAGATGCTTGTCATGCTCCTGCTTGCTTTTCGAATAAATCAAGATATCATCTATGAATACTATCACGGATTTATCAAGGTATGGTTTACAAACCCTGTTCATCAAATCCATGAAAGCTGATGGAGCATTGGTTAGTCCGAACGACATAACCAAAAATTCATAGTGTCCATATCTTGTTCTAAACGCAGTCTTTTCGATATCCTGCTCTCTCACCTTTAGTTGATGGTATCCTGACCGAAGATCGATCTTCGAAATATAGCTCTAACCTTGCAACTGATCGAACAGGTCATCGATCCTCGGCAACGGGTACTTGTTCTTTATTGTTGCTTTATTCAGCTCTCTGTAATCGATACACATTCTCATGCTCCCGTCTTTCTTCTTTACAAATAACACCGGGGCTCCCCAGGGTGGTGAACTAGGTTGAATAAAACCTTTGTCCAATAACTCCTGAAGTTGTGTCATAAGTTCTTTCATCTCTGTTGGTGCTAATCGATACGGTGCTTTTGCTATCGGCGTCGTTCCTAGTAACAAGTCGATACGAAATTCTACTTGTCGATCAGGGGGCAATCCGGGAAGATCTTCGGGAAAGACTTCCGGATAATCACACACCACCGGAATATTCTGCACCTCCTTCTTTTCCTTCTTAGCATCGATCACGGACGCTAGATATGATGTACATCCCTTGGCCAAACACTTTCTGGCTTTCATTAGGGAAATGATTCCAGAGTTTACTCTGTGTTTGTCTCCATACACCATAAATGACTCTTTCCCTGGCGGGTTTACTTTTACTATCTTCTTCCTACACAATATTTCGGCATCATTGGCGCTAAGCCAATCCATTCCTAAAACTATGTCGAAACCATTTAACTCGATAGGTAATAATTCTTCGTGGAACTTATTCCCATTTAAGTCAATGAAGATGTTTTTCATACGATGGCTAACAGGTACAAACTTGCCACTAGCAATCTTGACTAATAAAGAATTAACTAGTCTATCAACAGGCAAAGCTAGTTTTCTACCAAATTCATGCGAAATAAAGGAGTAATTGGCTCCAGAATCAAACAAAATTTGGGCAGGCAATTCGTTTACGAGAAAGGTACCTGAAGCGACATCGGTTTCTTCTTTCGCAGCTTCAAGTGTCATCTGAAAGGCTCGCCTTCGGCTTTGGTGGAAGATTGGGCTTTGCTGCATCCTTCTTCTTCGGACAGTCTTTCAAAACGTGCCCTTCTTCGTTACATCCAAAGCATACCCTCTTGTTGGACGGACACTCGTTGGCATAATGCCCAGTCTTTCCACACTTGTAGCAAGTCACCCCTCACTACATTTCCCAGAGTGCTTTTTCTTGCACTTCTCACACCATTTCACTTCGCCTCCTCCTCCTCCAAACTTCTTAGACTTTGAAAATTTGCTTTTCTTGTTGGAACCTGAAGTTCCTTCAAACTTTCTCTTTTCGCCAACTTCTTCCCTCTCCAGACCCTTCTCTCTGATCTGAATCTCAACGTTCTTAGCAGCCCAGATGGCGGCTTTCAAAGTGGTTGTTTGCTTGACCATCGGACCAAAGTCCGCTGGTAATCCGAGGGCAAACTTGTTGACCTTAGAGAGTTCAGTCGGAACTAGATAAGGAACAAGCTTCATCTTTTCCATAAAACTAGCAACGTATTCAGTAACGCTCATCTTTCCCTTCTTCAAATTCTGGAACTCATTATTAATTTCCAGAGGATCCTGCTCAGAGCAGTATTGCAATTTCAGTTGTACCACAAAGTCTTCCCAAGACATCTTGCTAGCTTCTCCCTTGGGCATCGAATCAGCTAGTAACTTCCACCAACTCAATACACCAGATTTTAACAGAGGAATTGCAAGTGCGGTCTTTTGTTTGTTGCTGCACTCATAACTTTCAAACATCGTCTCCATTTCGGAGATCCAATTCATGACTTCCACCGGTGTCGGACTTCCAGATAGACACGGTGGTTTGGATGCCATGAAATCTTTGTGTTTGCACCCACGTCCATCAACTCCTCCATCCTGGTTGTTTTGTCTAACTATCGGTGGGTTGGCTTGACCAAGAGTCCCACTGTAGTTCCCTCCTACTGATTGCCCTTCATTCAATTCGGGCTGTTCAACAGGTATCGTAGTTTCTTCCCTATTATGTTGTAGTAATCGCCTTGTCTCCTCCATCTGGCGATCTAACATCATCTGCATCATTTCTTGTACCCCAGCCATCATCATTGGCTCAGGTGTAGCTCCTACAACAGGTACTTTCTCAACTACTTGGGGTTGAGGTTGTTGATTCCTGTTTCCGTTTGCATTTGCAACTCCACTGCGAGTTCTTGCCATTATAATCTATATACCGAATAAGGCGAATTTAGGTCTTTATCCTCGATAGGTATTTAAATTCCCTTATCACTCCGAAACGTTTACATGTTAGTTATAATATCGTAATCGAACGCTTAGAATCCTACACACATAAGGTTTCCAGATCCGGTCGGCAACAGACCATAGATCCGAACAAATAATGGCATATATGGCAAACATATAACATTTAGCACATAAAAGCATTTTAGGCATCTTTCCTAAAATAAACTAGTGATCGTGTGTAAAATATGGTAGACACTCATCTCACAATCATCACTTAGCATTCTAAGTTTAAGTCTAGAAATCCTACAATTTCATAGTTCGCTTAAACTAATGCTCTGATACCAACTGTGACATCCCCTAATTTCTCGGCTAGAAAACACCGATTTAATTTATGCTTTTTAAAATAAAGTCAGAGAAATCCTTTTAAAAGATGTTGCGGAATTGGTCCCCAAAACAAAACATGATAAAAGTTTGTCAAAATCTTTCTTTAAGAAATATATAATTTCATTTCATATCAAAACCTCGGGATGTCATGTTACGATACAGATCAAAAGCATAAACAAGACATTATAAGCCTTTCAACAGTTATTTACAACTACTGGCCTATAATCCAAAAATCTCTCATCATCCTCCGACTATGCTCGGGGTCCACTACCTGTAACATAAAAAGCTGAGTGGGTCAGGCTTGGGAGCCTGGTGAGCATATAGGGTTTTCAACCCACAATAATAATAAACTTATTAAGTTCATCAATCAACAATAACCCTGATTACCCATTCCCGTTCACTTTATGTCCCTAAACACTTATCACAAGGGACCTAGCCTAAAGAATATCATCGGGATGGACACTACTTCTAAGGGGACTCCTCAGTCATACATGTCCTAAGGCAACCATGAAGGGGATGGAGTACAGCAAATGAACACCCAAGTTCATTAACACCTACAGGTTGCGGGCCTACCAGCGTTCCACTGGACTGTCTAGAAAAGTCTGTGGTCGTCATCCATACTCCGCTAGATGACTAGATCACTATCACATCGAGGCCTCTCATCATTTTATTTCATCACACATCAATTATCTACCCATGTTTTACCCAACATATTTGTAGATAAAAATACATATGCAGTTTAAAACTTGTATAAAACATCTATTCAACAGTCACCTCAATTAAACAATTAATATAATTACACATAGCACGTATTTTATAGAAAATACTTCATATCTAGGTGTAAGATGAAGGTGACTATACACTCACATGATTTACTGATAATCGGACAACACTTCGTTTCCTAAAACGATCGTTTCTAATAAAACCGGGAGTTTTATTGAGAAACCGGGCTCTGCGAAGGTTGGGCTTCAAAACCGAAAAGATAAATTTCTCGGGCTTCTCGGGCACTTCGGGGCATATTTCGGGTGTTTGGTATAATACCAGGGCTTTGGGGGAAGTTGGAATGAAAGAAATATTGAAAAAGGGGCTAAAAATGACAAGTTTTTAAAGTATCACCGGGAGGTCTCGCACCCTCCTATTTATAGGGGCGAGGCTCCTATTCCAAGGGCTGACAAGCCTCCATGCGTCAGCAGATCCGAAACGAAGTCACATGGGTCGCACGTGCGAGGGTGCTGGTGTCGCCTCCTGATTGGACTGAGGTCTATGGTCCGAGGGTTCGGTCGTGGCACTTGGTGCGAAGCTCGGACACCTCATGAGAAGGCACGCGTCGGATCGCTACTGGGCCGCACTTCGGATGCGAGGGCAGGCGACACGCCTCGCTAGGTGGCCTCGGTGACTCAGCAAATTTCGGACACGTGGCACGTTATGAGCGAAGGTGACGTGGCCGAAGTCCACCTATGCGAAATTTCTCGGATTTGACATTTTTCTCGATTTTTGTGCAAAAACTTCTAAAATCCATAACTTTCGCATACGGGCTCCGTTTTTGACGTTCTTTATATGCACACGTAGGTAAAATTACGCTCTACAACTTTCGTTTAGACTTCGTCGGCTAATTTTCACTTTAATTTTTATATTATTATTTTTAACAGACCGGGACAGTAAATCCATTAAAAATTCATAACTTCTTCATCCGACGTCCGTTTTCGTCTGTCTTTTTACCGTTGTACTACTATTGACGAGACCTTCGATTCTCGTTTAGGTTGTGTCGGCTACAAATCACTCGATCTAAAATTCGAGTTTTTAGCTGTCTACTGCTAAGCTGAAACTTAGAAAAATCATAACTTCCTCATACGAAGTCAGATTTGGACGTTCTTTTTATACATACTCTCGGTTTAACGAACACTACGACTTTAGTTTAGATCACTAAGGCTAAAAAGTAGTTTATCAAAAACTCACTTTTTACGACATTCGGCACCGTGCCGGTTTTGTCGCGAAACTTCGACAGGTCATAACTTCTTCGTTATAACTCGGATTTCGGTATTCTTTATATATCCGTAATCCTTGTCACGCCCACTACAAGTTTCTTAATAGATATCGGCTTTATCTAATATTTATTTTCGACGCTCATTTTTATTCTTAATTAATTAAACCCTAATAATTAAGCATAAAACACATAATTTTCACATAATATTCACATAATTCCTTTTCATTTCTTCAAAATGAGTTACAAAGGTTAACCTAGACTATAACGTCAATATTAATGCCTAGCCTAGAAACATGGGCGTTACATAAATAGGTCCCAAACCCGGGAAATTAGGGTTTCTCTGCCCAGCACCTACTCGGCGAGTCCCTACTCTGACTCGTCGAGTCCATTCATTAAATCCACGCGAGCAACTCGACTCGAATCGACGAGTCGGTCCCTCAACTCGTCGAGTCCCTCCTTAAATCTCAAGATTAACATACATAATAATGTCCCTGCAAATCCGGATGTTACATGAACTCTTCTAGGGTTTCCAGTCACCGAAATCTGATGCCCTAGGGGTTCTATTTATACTTGTGCTACTAGGGTTTCAGTCAAAACCCTAATGGATAACTTAGGCCTTAAGCAATCCAAGGAACCTTCTGGAATAGGGCCCTTATGGCCGAAATTAAGATGAACAATCCTTAATTTCATCTATGCCTAGTCCATAAGGCTTCTCAGCCCAATATTCAACTATCACAGAATTGAGAGTTCTAGTCCCCTTTATTTAATTAATATCTTTTAGCCACATAGTTAATTCTTAATTAATTCTTGTCTAATATTAATTAAACTATATGATTTCTCCTTTAATATATTATTCATATAATATATTAATAAACCATAATAACCTCTCTTTCTCCTTGAATCATCCTATCAAGTTGCTTTGGTGAAGGCAACCCAAAAGGACCATGCACAACCGGGTCAAGTACATACCAAAAATAGTTACGGGCTTAGACACTAATCCAACAGTATCCCACTTGGATAAGTCTAGTAACTATAGTGTAAGTACAATCTGGTTAGCAATCGTAGCTCTCAAAGACACTGTCGAACTCTGATCTTATCAGTAACATGTCCTTTAGATAAGGGATCGTATAGTCCTCCATTCTAGATATCCTGCGGACAATTACATGGAACATAGTCATACTTATTGTCCAGCAGTTTGTTTCTCGATCTCTGATTCGACAGACATAGAACTTAATTGAACACATCAATTCAGTCCTGACCGGGCCCGACACATAAGTCAAACCAAATCATCGAGGGCCCCAGATATCGCTTTTACCTTCTTAGGATAAAAGGAATAGATAAACTTCGACTTATATGCATTTACCATTCACTCATCAAATCATGCACAATAATGCGTTTTATAACATCAAGTTACTGATGCGTTTACGCATTATCAATGCACAACCAACTTGCAAATAACCAACCATATATCTAGGTATTAAGACCATATGATATTATCGTCTTGCGATCACTCGAGATAAATTCCATGAAGTGATACCAGCAAGCGTGGGTCTAATCCAATGCTCAAATCTTATTCATAAGCACTCATGAACGTTGCAGCAAACCTTTGCTATGTCTAATACACTTTAGACAATCTACAAATCAATTCATGACAATCTTCTATGATACCTACTTCCAACATATGACCGACTGTGGACTGTTCGAATAATCTTATTATTCAGGAAGTCAAAACATGCAAAGTGAAACAATAGGTAAATAATTAACATAAGACAGTAACTTTACTCATAAATAACAATCTTTTATTTAATCATCAAATGTTAATTACAATTTATCTATTACACGTTTCTAAACTATCTAATCTAAACTAATATCGTCCTTCAGCCCGATGCTCCTAGCGTGCTGCAAGTGCTTAACCCTACTCAATCCCTTCATAAGGGGATCTGTTGGGTTATCCTCTGACTATACCCTATTCACTACGAGGAGTCCCTCTTCCACCCGATGTCGAATAAAATGATACTTTATGTCGATATGTCGAGATCTGCCATGATCCCTCGGTTCCTTGGTCAAGGCAACCGCTCCTTCATTATCAAAGAAAATTTCCATTGGCTCCTTTATGGCTGGAACAACCCCAAGGTCTCCAATGAAGTTCTTCAACCATATCGCCTCCTTTGACGCTTAGGTCGCCGCAATGTACTCTGATTCGCACGTTGAATCATCTACAGTCTCCTGCTTGGAACTCTTCCAAGTCACTGCTCCTCTATTTAGGGTAAAGACCCAGCCTGACTGCGAATGGTGGTTGTCCTCGTCGGTCTGAAAACTGGCGTCGCTATACCCTCGCACCCTTAAGTCATCACTCCCACCGAGGACTAGAAACCATTCCTTGGTCCTCCGAAGGTACTTAAGAATATTCTTGAATGCGGTCCAATGTGCTTTGCCAGGGTTCCCTTGATATCTGCTGACCATGCTCAAAGCGAAGGCCACATCAGGGCAAGTACAAGTCATAGCATACATAATTGAGCCAACTGCGGAAGCGTAGGGTATTCGGCTCATCTCTGCTATCTCGACTTCGGTACTCGGACTTTCAGTCTTACTCAACTTGGCATTACTTTGTATCGGTAACTCCCCTTTCTTGGAATTCTCCATACTAAAACTCTTTAGTACCTTGTCCAAGTAAGTATTCTGACTAAGTCCTATTAGTCTTTTACTTCTGTTTCTCACTATCCTTATTCCCAAAATATAGGCAGCCTCTCCGAGGTTCTTCATAGCGAAGCACTTCCCAAGCCAGGACTTGACTTCTTGCAGCGTTGGGATGTCGATTCCTATGAGTAGTATGTCATCGACATACAATACGAGGAAGCTAACTATACTCCCACTGGCTTTGACATACACACATGATTCATCCTTGCTTCGCAGAAAACCAAACTCTTTGACTTTCTCGTCGAAACAAAGATTCCATCTGCGAGATTCTTGCTTCAATCCATAAATGGATTTTTCAAGCTTGCACACTCTATTGGGTTGCTTCGCATCGACAAAACCCTCTGGCTGATTCATGTAAACATCCTCAGCCAAATTTCCGTTAAGGAAAGCGGTTTTGACATCCATCTGCCATATCTCATAGTCATGAAATGCAGCAATGGCCAACATCACCCTAATAGACTTTATCTTCGCAACCGGTGAGAAGGTCACATCATAGTCAACTCTGAGAGTTTGAGTAAAGACCTTCGCAACCAATCGTGCCTTATAAGTGTGCACATTCCCATCCATGTCGGTCTTTTTCTTGAAGATCCACTTGCACTCGACCGTCTTACAACCTGGCCCATTATCAACCAAGCTCCAAACTTGGTTATCGTACATGGACTGAATCTCGCTGTCCATCACCTCTTTCCACTTTGTAGACTCCGGGCCTCCCATGGCTTCCTTGTAGCTGTTAGGTTCATCCAAATTCACTAGTGTACTATCACTAATGAACGTATCCCCTTCTGTAGTAATATGAAAACCATAAAACTAGGGTTGAACCCTAACTCTTTCAGAACGTCTAAGAGGTAAGGACTCGTCAATCGGTTCAACCGGAGTTTCCTCCTTGGGTTGAGCGCCAACGTTAGAGGTTCCTTCATCACTCGACTCTTGGATCTCTTCAAGATCGATTTGCCTCCAACTGTACCCTTGGCCTATGAGTTCTCGTTCTCGGAAAACCCCTCTCCTCGCAACGAAGACAACATTGTCACTCGATCTATAGAAGAGATATCCAAAGGACTTCTGCGGGTAGCCGATGAAAATACACCGCTCACTACGAGGTTCGAGCTTGTCGTAAGTCTCTCGTCTTACGAAAGCCTCGCAACCCCAAACCTTGATATGTGTCAACGAGGGAGCTTTCCATGTCCACATCTCGTGAGGTGTTTTGGCAACCTTCTAGGTAGGGACTAAGTTAAGGATATGGGCGCCAGTCTCTAAGGCATACCCCCAGAATGAGATAGGTAGCGAAGCACGACTCATCATGGAACGAACCATGTCTAGAAAGGTTCGATTACGCCTCTCAGCCACACCATTCAACTGCGGTGTCCTAGGTGGCGTCAATTGCGAAACGATTCTGCATTCCTTGAGGTAGTCGAGGAATTCAAGACTTAGGTACTCTCCTCCTCGATCGGATCGAAGCATCTTGATTTTCCTACCCAACTGATTCTCCACTTCTTGTTTGAATTCTTTAAACTTTTAAAAGGTTTCTGACTTGTGCTTGATTAAGTAGATATACCCATATCTGCTATAATCATCGGTGAAAGTCACATAGAAGCGGTTCACATCCCTTGTGATGGATCTAAGGGGCCCACACACATCGGTGTGTATGAGATCCAATAAACCCTCACCCCTTTCACAAGTGCCAGTGAAGGGTGACTTGGTCATCTTTCCAAGCAAACAAGACTCGCACACATCATCGTCCCTAAGGTCGAATGACTCCAACACTCCATCCTTTTGGAGTTGGGATATGCGTTTCTTATTGACATGTCCAAGACGACAATGCCACAAGCATGCTTTATCCAAACTATTGGAAGAATCGATACACAACACATCATTTCCTAAGTTATCTACAACCATCATAGTTTCATATATTCCATTACAAGGCAATGCTTCAAAATAGAAAACACCATTAAGATAAGCATTAATAGAACCCTTTTCATTATCAAATGAATATCTAAACCCTTGTCTATACAAACCATGAAACGAAATGATGTTTCTTGCCATATCTGGTGAATAGCAACAATTATTTAAATCTAATCCTAATCCACTACTAAGCAGTAAAGCGTAAACTCCAATCTTGGTGACAGGCGACGATCTTCTGTTCCCCATGATCAAGTTTATCTTCCCATGCTCCACATCCATATCTCTTCTTAGGCCCTGCAAGTCAGAGCAAATGTGAAAACCACATCCTGTATCAAGAACCCAAGAAATAGCATGTGATGAATCATTATATTTAATAGTGTAAATACCTGCATAGGATGGCTTGATCTTTCCATCGTTGATGTCTTGTAGATATTTTGGGCAGCTTCGTTTCCAATACCCTATTTCGTGGCAGTGATGGCACTCTGCCTCCTTGGGGTTGGAGTTGGGTTTAGCAGAACCAGCCTTGGTCCCACTAGAAGAGGTGACATCATGGGACTTTCCCTTATGGTGGCTCTTTGAGGAAGCCTTCCTCTTCTTACCCTTTCGTTGCCCAATTGCCAAGACTGGGGCAGCAGTAGGAGTTGATGCAACATAGTTTTCTTTGAGGTTGCTCTCAGCAGTCCTCAGCAAGCCTTGAAGCTTGCTTAAAGTGACCTCCTCCTTTTTCGTGTGGTAGGTTATGCGGAACTGGTTGTAGCAGGGAGGCAAGGAGTGAAGGATGATGTCAATTGCCAGCTCTTCATCAAAGTTTACATTTAACTTTAGCAGGCGATCGACATATCTCTGCATCTTTTGCAGATGAGCAGTAAGGGACTCTCCATTACCCATTTTGGCAGTGATCATCGAAGTGATGATCTCGTACTTTTCTTGCTTAGCGCTTTGGTGGCACCGGTCCAGCAGATCTTGATGCATCTCATAGGGATACATGTCGTCATAGTACTTCTGGAGTTCTGCAGTCATAGTCACTAGCATGATGCAATGGACTTTCGTGGCATCACGCTCATGGGCCTCAAAGGCCGCGATCTCTTCAGCAGAGTCAGTGTTGATGTTGATTTCCTTCAGCTTTTCATCGAGGACATACTCTTTGTCCTCGTAACGAGTGACCATTCAGATGTTGAGGATCCAATCATTGAAATTGGACCCGTCAAAGATCACTCTCCCACACAAGTTCATGAGTGAGAACGAGCCAGAGGAATTTGAGCCGGAAGCGTTGTTGTTGACGTTCAAAATCTGAAATAGAAAAGAGACAAGTTTGATTAGAAATGAATCCCCAATAAAAAACCTGATTGAGAAATTAGAGCAAGGATCCAACAACATTATTTGCAATTCAGAAAAGGGATGTCGTAATCTAAACAACAAATAATTTGAAGGTAAGTGAATGACGATTCACTAATTTCCACCATGAAAAACAAATTAAAGCTAAGTTTTAAATGTATTGAAAACTACTAGATCTTTTTGAGATTCATTGAATTTTTCAATGGAATGTTTAAATCTCGATATGCCCTTCAAGTTTGTGACTGGGATGTCGAGGATCAGAAAGCGGGTGTGAATAACCATGCAAATGTACATGGTGCCCTCAATGTTACAGTCACCTATTCGACGTGCCGGTTAACCACACACGCTCCATTGAACTATGACAAACATTGAGTCACCCTTTGCCACCTTTGCTTAGAGCCCAATTAGTGTGCCGGTTAACCACACACGCGCCACTAACGTCTTAGCAAGGGTACAAAGTGTAATTTCATGGAATTGCATCAATTCACTTTTTCCTAAAGTAACTAAGATTGGGAATTTTGAAAAAATATTTAGTTACTTTATTAATTGATTATACTTTTAATGAGGAAAGGGTTGCCTTATCCGACCGTTCGGCTAACGACCCTCCACCAATCAAGGAAGTGGTGAGTGAGAGTGGACACCCATTAAACGATCATTTTATAGGCCATAACCTTATACCCCCTTATAGATCGGCTTCGTGAATGAGGCCTACTAACGGTAAGACTAGCATTTAAGTTATACATATATAATAATTATTCTTATAATATTATAAAGTATAAGGTTGAATTTTAAACTTGTAAAATTCTAGGGTTTGAAATTTAAATAATTCAAATTAAACTTTTAATTAAAAATTTAAATTTCAAAACTTGAGGGAAAGTTTTTTAACTTTTCAAAACACATAGGATCAAATAACAAATAATTTAAATTAAACATTTAATTTAATGATTATCTAAATTTGACATATTCCCGTTTATTCACAAGATAATTCATCAAATAATTCAAATAATCAAATTTTATCATAAAAGGAATTTATTATTCAATTAATTGGTAATTATCTTTTGTTTTGGTAGGATAATCACATAATAATAATAAAATTCGGATTTTATTAGTCAAAAACAGTTTTGGCAATTATCCTTCAGCAAAACAGGAAGAAATCCCAATTTTCCCTCTGCCTGACTCCCCGACTTGCCGAGTCACTCACTGGACTCGCCGAGTTGGGCCGACTCGCCGAGTTCAGCAAGTGACTCGCCGAGTCAGGTCGGGCAGAGGGCAGAAAAATGATTTTCAGCAAGATGAACATACAAGGCATCAATACAATAGAAACCAATCATGTCTCTAATACCCAAGGTTGTAAAAATCGCTCGGCGGTAGCTCGGCGGTCGACTGACGATAAACGATTAATCGGGGACCCTAAATTATTAATAAAATTATTTAAAAAATTAATATTTCCTAAAAAATTAAGTATTTGGAAATTTTAAATTTTAAAATTTTGAAATTATAAAATTTTTAGTATAATATTTTAAAATTTGAAAGCTTAAAAATTTAAAAATATAAAATTTTGGTGTAATATTTGAAAATTATTTTTTTTTTGAATTTTTTTAATATTTCCCGCCTATAACCGCCGAGGACCGCCAAGGCCGCCAAGGACCGCCAAGCCCGAGTTTGACCGATTTTGACCAATTTCCGTCAAGCACCCTAATCGTAATCGGTTCGAGGCCGCCAAGCGATTAATCGGCCGCCAAGGCCGATTTCTGCAACACTGCTAATACCACTGATGGGTTTTATACAAAAGAACATCCTATGTGCTCATGCAAACCCTAAAGCTTGGATCTAGGTTTCTCTATTGTACATGCAATTCATCCTAGACTTATGTACCCTAGATCTAGCATACATATTTCAAAATTAAGATCTAAAATCAGATCTAGATGATTACCTCTTCAAGAATGGCATGAATCTTCTTGTCTTGGAGCTTAGAGTCACAAATGTCACTCCTCTAATGGCTTACAAACACCACAAGCAAGAGAATGATCCTGGAGAGAGGGAAGGAGGCATAATTTCGGCTATGAACTCTTCTAGGGTTTCCAGTCACCGAAATCTGATGCCCTAGGGGTTTCATTTATACTTGTGCTGCTAGGGTTTAAGTCAAAACCCTAATGGACAACTTAGGCCTTAAGCAATCCAAGGAACCTTTTGGAATAGCGCCCTTATGGCCGAAATTAAGACGGACAATCCTTAATTTCATTCATGCCTAGTCCATAAGGCTTCTCAGCCCAATATTCAACTATCACACAATTGATAGCTCTAGTCCCCTTTATTTAATTAATCTCTTTTAGCCACATAATTAATTCTTAATTAATTCTTGTCTAATATTAATTAAAGTATATGATTTCTCCTTTAATATATTATTCATATAATATATTAGTAAACCATAATAACCTCTCTTTCTCCTTGAATCATCCTATCAAGTTGCTTTGGCGAAGGCAACCCAAAAGGACCATGCACAACCGGGTCAAGTACATACCAAATATAGTTACGGGCTTAGACACTAATCCAACACTTTATATAGGGCTCAACCCTAAAATTAGGGTTTGGGAACTCTGAGCGTACGCTGGGCGTACCTCTCGTACGCTGGGTGTACGCCCCTCCGCACCCGCGATCGTTTTTCTTTATACGCTGGGCGTACCCCAGCCTACGTTGGGCGTACTCTCGCGCTGGCCACCTTGCATGCATGGTCCTTTCTTGCCATCTTTCTCCATTAAGGACCAATATTGCCAATAACTTCAAAGTGCCAAAAATCCTTCGTTCTAAGCCCGTTTCCGACGAACTTTATACCAACGAAAAGGTGGAGAGAAGCCTTACGCTCCTGACTACATAACCCAGCCTTAAAACCTTTCGAATAAAACCCGAGACCCATAAAAGACTGAGTCGCTTATAAACTGGGCCTCCGAACCCGCAATCGAAGTACTTTTCAAAACGGGGTGTTACATAACTGGATCTGGGTCCGGATCAGGAGACGGAGGACATGAGGCACCCACAGTGCCCGAGACTATCGGCCAGATAGGGCCAGATGAGATGGACGCCAGGATCCGGGAGATCCTACATGATGAGGTGGCTGCGAATTTCCGGGCTCAGTTACCGGATATGTTTGGGTCTATCAAGACCGCCATGGTGGAGTATTTCGATGATCGCTATGTAGCCCTCACTGAGGCGGCTGCCGCAACAGCCACATCGGCTGTAACGGTGGCAGGGCTAGGAGCCAGTCGGGCTTTTCAGTATCGGGACTTCAACAACACGAAGCCCCCTACTTTTTATGGGACTTAGGACCCCATCAAATCCATGACGTGGCTATCTGACGTGGAGGAATGTTTCTTCACGTGTTCATGTCCTACTGACCAGAAGGTCAGATGTGCCCTGAAACTGCTGAGGTTTGGGGCAAAGGACTGGTGGAGACCAATGACGGGATCGTATTCTGACGATCAGAGAGCCGCGGTTACTTGGGAGCAGTTCCGGGATATGTTTCGTGCTCTTTACATTCCACGGGTCGAGCGGGAACGGCTAGCTCAGGAGTTTCTGGATTTCAGACAGGATGGTGAGACGGTGATGGAGATCACCCGTATGTTCACAGAGAGGGTGATGTTCTGCCCAGAGTTTCCTTAGGAGCAGGCTCAGATGACACGTTATCTGAGCATGCTCGAGACGGACATTCGACAGTTTGTGGCGACTCAGCGTTGTGATACGCTTCTGGAGTTATAGGAGGCCGCTAGGCGGCGTGAGTTGGAGATTGAGTTGCAGTTGAGGGAGCAGTGGCAGGCCCCGTCACAGTCACAGCCAGCGCCAAAGCGGTCTAAGACCGCTGATTCCAGGTCAGGGGGACAGCAGGGCCGCACTTGTGGCAAGTGCGGGAAGGGTCGCTTGGGGGTTTGTAGATCTGGTAGCGGGTGCTGTTAATACGGCAAGGAGGGGCATTTTGCGAGGGATTATCGTCAGATAGCCCCAGTTGTGGATATGAGGATCTGCTACCACTGTCATCAGGTTGGTCACGTGAAGACCAATTGTCCACAGTTCGTGGTCAGGCCGGCGCCGGTTCCAGCGCCGACTACACTGAGGATTCCTGACGGGAGTCAGGGTCAAGCAACGCCCCTGAGGGCCCAAGGACGCGCCTTCCAGCTTACAGCAGAGAAGGCCAGGGCGGCACCAGACGTGGTTACCGGTATGTTTCTATCCCTTATCTTACTGATTATATATGTTTATGCTTATATGTTTGTGCCTGTGATTAGGTACATTTTTAGTGAACTCCTTACCTGATTTGGTATTATTTGACTCGGGGGAGAGTCGGTCGTTTGTTTCTCAGTCGTTCAGTATGGAGTTCGGATTGCCAGTAGGAGAGCTAGAGTGTCCGATCGACTTGATTCCGATTCCCATGGGGGATGTGTGTGTAATCGTGGATATGGATTGGCTCAGTTGCTTTATAACACCCATAAAGTTCAAGCCAATTTAAAACTTTTAAAACATTTCCAAAACCATTAACCATTACAAAAGTTGTTTTCAAAATGTATCATATCAGAGTATCCCATAAACAAAGTCATATAAAGTGAGGAGCTGTACGATCACGCCTTCGCCTTCCCGCGATCCCCTTATGTACCTGAAACAATAAACTGAAACTGTAAGCCCGAAAGCTTAGTGAGTTCCCCCAAAATACCCATACCACAACAATACACATATAATCATAAACAACATACTATGGGTCCAGTCAACCATCAGGTTGGAATATCCCAGGCCCTCAACCATCCGGTTGGAATGCCGACATACTATTGGTCCAATCATCCTCGGGATGGAATACCCCAGGCCCACAACCAACAGGTTGGAATGCCCACATACTACGAGTCCAGTCATCCTCGGGATGGAATACTCACGGCCCACAACCTATAGGTTGGAATGCCCAGGTCTATTGGCCTCCGCGAAAAGCAGATAAACCTCAACCGATAAACGAACATGTGCACATATAACAGATAATCACATAACAGTCTACAGACAATGCTTGATCTAACGGATCATACCACATAGCACATGACACCATCCTATCTACCAGGATGCTGATCTAACAAATCATACCACATATCATATAATATTATCCTACCCTCTAGGATACCGGTCTAACAGGTCATACCATATACCATATAATATTATCCTACACTCTAGGATACCATTATAACAGATCATACTAGAATAACATAGCCAGATAACAATCCAAAGGGCCGGCCTTGGTGCCTTAGACCCTTGAGTATACTGAGGATAACTCACCTTGTAACTACCGACTGGAAATAGAAAGCTCGACTCTTGAATCACTGCCACGAACTCCATCACCTATATCCAACACATCACAAGGTTCATAAATTCCCAGTTACCCCTAGAAGTCAACTGGTCAACCCTTGGTCAAAGTCAAAGTCAACTGCCTGGGTCAACAGTCCATGTTGACCTGAACTCGTCGAGTGTATCCAGCCACTCGCCGAGTTCCTTGCATAACTCGTCCGCTCGCTGAGTCACCAGAGTGACTCGTCGAGTTCCTAAGGCTAGCGGTCGAAACTCCTTGGCCACTCGTCGAGTTTTCCCCCTTGCAACTCGACAAGTTCGCACGCATCCAAAGGTTAGGGAAAACCCTAACCGACTCGCCGAGTCACTCTACTGACTCGCTGAGTCTACGAAAATCTTCATCAGACTCGCCGAGTTGTTCATCCAACTCGTCGAGTTCGGGACCATCTTCATACGACTCGCCGAGTCGACCATGTGATCCTTCATCCATACAGATGCTTTTTAAGCCATACAAAGGCTCCAGATTGTAGATCCAACCTTCCAAGGCCTACTTATCATGTAAAGTTGCAAACTTTACGTGCATGCAAAGCTTTAAGGCCCTAAATGACAAAAATAAGCTTGTGTTGGGTCAAAATTATGGTTTATACTTTGCTTTTCTGAGCAATTGTATTTTTATGTAATATTTTATGAGTTTACGGTCAGGTGGGTGTTTACGGCCGTAAACCCTGTTTATGGCCCAATGGGCGTTTACGACCGTAAACCCATTTACGGCCGTAAACCCATTTACGGCCCATGTTTCTCATGTATATATATAGGGGTGAGGGGTGTGAGGAAAAGATTGATGAACAGAAAAGGAGTGTACGGCCAAGAGAGAGAGAAAAGAGAATGTGTGTTAGTGTGTGTGAATCTTGTATCCGGATCTTCATTCATATCAATACATACAAGATTCATCATCATCTTCTTCTTCTCCTTCTCTTCTATTTGATCTGACATCATCCGTTTGATTGGGATTCCGCACCATCAAACAGACGCTTGAGTGGGTCCTGACTGGTTATTTGATTACACATCGCTTTTCAAATCCTTAAATGTGTCTTCAGATGGTTCAAATAGATCCTCTTCTTGTTCGAAGATTGTTTCTGAAGACGAAGACGAAGAAGTTGTTTACAGACCTCCAACGGTTGAGGGGGAGTCCTCTGCTCCATCTGAGGGGGAGTCCTCTGCTCCACCTGAGGGGGAGTCATCTGATCGACTTGATAGTCCAGAGTCTAAAGTTCAAAATGGAAATCATGATGCTGATGCTACACCTCTTACCCATGTTGAAAGAGAGTTCATGTTTAGAGATGCTTCCGCTGTCACTCCAAATTTTATGGAACTACTCTTTCCTGAAGAAATTGCTAATGAGTTTGTAGCAGATTCATCTAATGTGGATCAATCAGCAAATGATGGAGGTTTCAACATTCACACTCTTCCTGTTTCACTCAGTGATATCAGCCAAGACATACCTTCAAGAATTCAACGCGATCATCCTATTGATAACGTCATTGGTCAGCTGGGTGATGGGGTTAAAACCAGAAGTCAGAGTGGATATGTCAATGCATGTCTCTACTCTTGCTTCATATCTCAAATAGAGCCCAAGAACGTTGACATGACTTTGAATGAGCCCAGCTGGGTAGATGCGATGCATGAAGAACTAAATCAGTTTGAAAAGCTCGGGGTTTGGAAATTGGTTGAGTTACCAAAGGGCAAAAGGTCTCTTGACACACGCTGGGTCTATCGAAATAAGCAGGATGATTCTGGTGTAATAGTGCGCAATAAAGAAAGATTGGTGGTTTGCAGGTTTCGACAAGTTGAGGGTCTTGATTATACTGAGGTTTATGCTCCCGTGGCTCGCTTGGAGGCTATTCATATCTTCCTTGCTTATGCTTCCTACATGAAATTCACGGTTTACCAAATGGATGTCAAGACTGCCTTCTTGTATGGCAAGGTGAAGGAAGAAATCTACGTTGATCAACCCCCTGGGTTCGTTAACTCAAAGTTTCCTAATCATGTCTACAAGTTGGACAAGGCGTTGTATGGGTTACATCAAGCTCCTCGAGCATGGTATGCGACTCTAACAAAGCACTTGCTCAAGCATGGATACTCTCGCGGCACTATTGATCAAACTTTATTCATCAAGCATGTTGGTAATGATCAGATTCTAGTCCAGATCTACGTTGATGACATTATCTTCGGGTCTACCAGTCCACAGCTATGCAAAGAGTTTGAAGGCGTGATGAAAAAGCGGTTTGAGATGAGTTCACTGGGTGAAATGACCATGTTTTTGGGGCTTCAGGTCAAACAAAATTCAACCGGAATCCTGCTACATCAAGCTAAGTATGCGAAGGATATTCTTGAGAAGTTCGGGTTTCAAGACGGAAAACCTGCATCGACACCAATGGCTAAAAGACCCCTGCCGAATCCAGATATTCATGGCGAATCCGTAGATCAGACACACTACAGATCGATGATCGGATCGTTGATGTATCTTACTGCAAGTCGTCCCGTCATCATGTTTGCAGTTTGTCAATGTGCTCGCTATCAGGCTAATCCTAAACTTTCTCATCTTATTGCTGTCAAAAAGATTTTTCGGTATATCAAAGGCAGCCCAAAATTGGGTCTTTGATATCCGAAGAATTCTGAATTTGATTTATATGCTTTTGCTCACAGTAATTATGGAGGCTGTGAGCTTGACAGGAAATCTACTTCGGGAGGGTGCCAATTCCTTGGAGATATGCTGGTGTCGTGGCAGTGCAAGAAATAACATACCGTCTCAACCTCAACAGCAGAAGCGGAATACGTTGCTGCATCTGCTTGCTATTCTCAGGTTATCTGGATCCAACATCAGCTGTTGGACTACAGTTTGAATTATCTAGAAACCCCCATTCACTGTGATAATGAGGCCACAATTCAAATTACTAAGAATCCCGTCCAACATTCCAAAACCAAGCACATTGATATCAAAATTCACTTTATCAGAGATTGTTATGAGCGCTTGCTCATCCGGCTGGAACAGGTTCCCACTGCTAATAATGTGGCGGATCTGTTCACCAAGCCTTTTAACAAAGCTCGCTTCGATGTGCTTGTGGGATTTTTGAAAATGATTCGTTTTGAGGATTAAACTTTTGTTATTGGTTAGGTTAGTTTAAATTTGCGCATTTTAGTGATTTCATTTTCACCCATGCACAAATTTAGGGGAGAAATAAACAAAAACCAAACAAAAAATTGAAAAATTAAAAAAATCCAAAAACATTTTCTTTCTGTTTTATTTTTTTCAGAAAATATTCAAAAATCCAAAAACATTAAAAAATTCAGAAAAATCAAAAGAATATTGTCGCTTTCAGTTTTGCTTGTAGATATAGTACTGGGAAGTGATATTATCAAGTGATAACAGACAATCTGAGTCTGCGTAACGTACCTAAAATCATATTGTCTATGCTCTGTGTTTGATGCGTTGGCAGGCACGAAAGATTCTAAATGGACATAACTAGGCAGAGTTGAACTTAATGAATTCATAGACTTGACAAATCTTGACCTAGTTAGATCCGTTTAGCCTGACAATACGACACTTGGATAGATTGAGTAGGGAGATAAATATGGGAATCTACTGGTCACATTAAAAAAACCTGTACCTAGAACAGTGGATTAACTTTTCCTCGATGTGCTGATTATGTCCTTAATTCCGGTACTGATGGGGTGACTGGTGAATTCCGATAAATTAGGTCTGTTGAAAATTGTTTTCTCTCTATCTGTCTGTTAGTCATATGTTGCTTCCTTTGCGTGATCGAGAGATCCGACCTGGACTGTAACATATGCAACTCTATTTCTCTGCATCCTCTATCTATGCAATTCTTTCTATCTGTTAGCCATATACTGTCTCCTTTGCGTGACTCACAATCCGACCTGGTACACAGTATATGCATCATTCTTTTCTCAATCCCTCTAAAAACTTCAGTTAGTCATATGTTTCACCCTCTGCGTGATTGGAAGAGATCCGACCTGGGTGTATAGCATATGCATTTTAAATCTATCTTCTCTCTTAATAATTGTCTGCTCACCCGATGTAAGGAGTATTCTGGAAGTCCTTGATTACTGGAGCATATCAGGAAGTGGGAAACATGTTCTTGTACAATTAAAATTGAACACTTACAGATTGTCTATAGATCTCGCTGCTCAATTTAGGTGGACAACTATATCCCTGGTCGTCGTCAGCTGAACCGTCCTTAAGAAATATTATCTAGGAACTTAGGATCACTTTGTCTTGTAACTAATATTATGTTCTAATTCTGTCACAATTTTTCGTGTTTAAGTGGACCACAATACCGGCGATCGACCAGACAAAGACGTGAAGATAAAGGTACCGACAAGTGGATTAAGGTTGTCTAACAACTTTGATCCCAGTATCACAAGATTATTTTCAGTGACTTTTGAGATAAATTTTGCCTGTATTTATTTTATCTCATTTTCATTTTTATTTTTATTTTTATTTTTATTTTATTTTTATAATTGTCAAAATTTAATTTTTTTTAAATTCTTTAATTCTTAAATTTTAGAAATTATTTTATTCTATTTTAGTTTAATTTTAATTTTACTTTAATTTTAAAATCCTCAAAAGGTTTTATTTTTGAAAAATTAATTGGGATTTGGACTGTGCCTTATACTGTGTGGGAGACAGGTAAAATTCAAAAGAGGTATAAAAGGTGGAGTTTACTGCTGTAAACCTTTTCTACCTCCCCTTTCTTCCTTCCGGCTGCAAACTCTCTCCACTCTCTCTCATCCTCGAAAATGTTTTGTGAGATTTTGCAAAATCGTTTAGTCCACATCAAAGGTATGCTAAAACCGACTGAGGATATGTGGTTTGTTCATCGATTCGACTGAAACTGGAGGATTAATCGAGGTTTTTGTGTTCGTCGGCGTTTACGGTTTAGGGAGGGCTTACGACCGTAAACGGTCTGAGCTTACGGTCTAGGAGCTTACGACCGTAAACTCCTTTGGAGCTTACGACCGTAAACTCCGTTTACGGTCAGGAGACTACTGCAGTGGGTTTACGGCCGTAAACTCAATCTGGACCGTAAACCCCACTTTGACCATTTTGACCGTAAACCCTATTTGAACCATAAACCCAACTTTGACCATGTTTGACCGTAAACTCCAAATTTTTTATCAAAATATTTCTTTTTAAGGCCAAAATGAAATTGATTAATTAAGAAAACTTAAAGCTTTAATTGTTTAAATACTTTGTTTTCTTACTTGGCCTGGTTTAGTGCAGATCAATGGCAAGTCTTAAGTTTGCTGACATGCATAACCTGACAATTGTACTGGATGACCCTCCTGTTGCTCATGGAGATTTCAGGTCGATGATATACAGACTGAGAGAATGCTGCATGGCCTTTTCCATTACTGTGAATCCAGTCATCTATCAGAAGATTATCAGGGAGTTCTGGCAGACTGCTAAGATGTCAAAAGCTAATGGAGTGATTACAGTTGAAGCTGTGGTTAAAGGATGCAAGATTATGATCACTGAGCAGTACATCAGAGAAACATTGCTGATCAATGATCAACCCGATTTTCCTACTGAAATCGGGATTGAAGATGTGCAAAAGATTCTCAAGAAGATGGGGGTATGAAGGCATCTACCCTCCCACGGTGAAAAAGCTTCTGCCACCCTACTGGAGATTTTTGGCGCATGTGTTCGTGAGCTGTATCTCGGGCAGAAGATCAGGTGCTGATGAAATCTCACTCAGGAACACAGGGGCAATTGTTTCACTGGCTGCTGGTATCAAATTCAATTTCTCAAAGTTCATATGGGATGAGTTCTTGGTAAACATCAACGCTATAAGCCGGGAGACCAGAGATTCTTTCTTGCTGTATCCTAGGTTTATTCAGCTGTTCATTGACAACCAATTTCCGGAGATGGTCAAAGATGGAGATACGCTAGACATGAAGTCATTAGGCCCCCACACTGTTGGTCTTATTAAGCAGAATCCCAAGGGCAAGAAGGGAATGTCGGCCAAGAAGTCCAATCCAAGAGATGCTCCCGTGAAGCCAAAATCAAAGTCATCTCAACGGCCGACATCAAGATCAAAAGCAAGTACTGAGCCACCCATCGGATCGAAAAAGAAATGGGTCAAACCCAACTACAAATGGGTTCCAAAGATTCACTCTCCCAAATCTTCTAACGATTCTAATATTTCTTCATTTTCTGTTTGTGATAAACAGGATATGTCATGGGAGAGAGTACTATGCAAGGATGACAAAGGTCAACCCAGTTTCAAAATGGACTGGGTTCCAAAGACCAACTAATCCCGCTCTGTGTCGGAGCAGCTATGGAGGCATATCATCAGACTTCGGTTTGTTGGTAGTGGCTGTTCTAGGCACATGATAGGGGACATCTCTCAACTGTACAACATTCATAACTTTGTTTGGGAGTATGTGTCCTTCACGGGAAGGGAAGAAAGGAAGAGATCACAAATGGGGTTAGTGCTTAATGACATGAAGAATTTTCAGATCTGTTGTGAGATTATGCGTGCTGTTCTCAGACATTCTGGATGCAAATTCAATCGGTGACTTACGGTTTGACTTTTCTTCTCTATACTCCTGAGTTTTTCTTAAACTGATTCGCTTTAAAGACTAATTTTTGTTTTAGGATAGTTTAAATTTGCGCATTTACTTTCGTTTCTCTCCTATGCACAAATTTAGGGGGAGAAATAAAAACAAAACAAAAATTAGAAAAGTTTAAAAAATCCAAAAACATTAGAAAATCAGAAAATCAAAAATATGTTGCTGATAGTTTTTGTTTGTAGATGATGTTTTGGGAAGTGATATAATCATGTGATAACAGGGAATCTGAATCTGTGTAAGGGACTGAATCTGAATTGTCTAGGCTCTGTGTTCGATGCGCTAGTAGGCACGAGAGATTAAAATGGACTTGACTAGGCATTAATGAACTTAAGGAATCTAGAGACTTGAAAAATCTTGACCTAGATAGATCCATTTAGCCTGACAATACGACGCTCAGATAGGTTGAGCAGGGAGATATACATGATAATCCACCGGTCACATTAAAGTAATCCGTATCTAGAACTGTAGTTTAACTCTTCCTCGATGTACGAACTTTATCCTTAATTCCGGTATTGATGGGGAGACTGGGGAATTCCGATAAAGTAGGTCTGTAGGAAATTATTTTCTTGATTTCTTTCTGTTAGTCATATGTTGCCTCCTCTACGTGTTTGAAATACATCCGACCTGGACTGTAACATATGCAATTCTATTTCTCTGCATCTTCTATCTATGCACTTCTTCCTGTCTGTTAGTCATATGCTGTCTCCTTTGCGTGATTGAAATACATCCGACCTGGTACATAGCATATGCACCATTCTACTTCTCAATCCCTCTAAATCTGGTTAGTCATATGTTTCACCCTCTGCGAGATTGGAAGTGATCCGACCTGGGTGTATAGCATATGCACTCTAAATCTGACTTCTCTCATAATAATTGTCTGCTCACCTAAAGTAAGGAGTACTTTGGAAGTTCCTGATTATTGGGGTATGTCATGAAGCGGGAAATATGTTCTAGTACATTTAAAATTGAACAATCACTAGGTTGTCTGTAGATCTCGCTGCTCAATTTAGGTGGACAACAATATCTTTGGTCGTCGTCAGCTGAATGGTCCTTAAGGAATATTATCTAGGATGTTAGGATCACATTGTCTTGTCACTTATAGTATGTCCTAATTTTATCACAATCTCTCGTGTTTAAGTGGACCACAATACCGGCGATTGACCAGATCTATTCATGAAGGGAGAGGTACTGATAAACGGATAAAGGCTGTCTAAAAACTTTGATCCCAAATCACTCTTAAAGTTAGCTATTATTTTTTGTTTTTGTTAAGTTTGTTCATAGTGTTCTTCTAATTTAAAAACTAGGGGAGAATTAAAAAAAATTTTTAAAAACCAAACAAAAATCAGAAAATTAAAAATCCAAAAAAATAGTGTTAATTATGTTTTATTTCTTTTTCAGAAAATATGAAAAATCCAAAAATATTTTTGTTTCTGTTTTAGTTTGTGTGCTAAGTTTTCTTTTAGTTTTGTTTTGTCTTGAAAAGTGAATTCAGGTGAAGATGAAACTCATGGAGTTTGTGTCGAAGATTTCTGAGCCAAGGCTTCATCCGTGATCATCGAAGAATTCTCATTCGAAGGAGCAAGAAATGAAGATTATTCTTTCAACATTCAATCTTTCAACCCCAGAAGCAAGGTGTAAGTCCCCAAAATGCTTGTGTATCAATCAGATCCATTTGATGGTGCGGAATCCCAATCAAACGGATGATGTCAGATCAAATAGAAGAGAAGGAGAAGAAGAATAATATGAATCTCAATGTATTAATGAATAGAATGATGATCCTTTACATGAGATTCACACACACTAACACACACTTGTTCTTCTATCTAGTTTCTCTCTCTAGAACACCTTCAAATGCACACACTTAAGCTCCTCTATTCTATGTGTTCATCAATCAAATGCACTCCTCACCCTATATATATATGGACGTAAGGCCAAGCCCAAAATACAAATAATCCAATGCTCGGTCCAAGCTACAATTAATCCTATACTATTTTTTGCCCAAATAATAAAAACAATAAATGCTTAGAAAAGCAAAGTATAAACCATATTTTTGACCCAACAATCTCCCCCTTGGTTTATAGCTTTCTTTTCTTTTCTTAAATGACCCAACAAGCTCCCCCTAAAAAGTAGTTGACTTTTCTTGTTAATCTTCATTGGGAGCTTTGGCTTCAACTTTAATCTTCAAATTCTTCACAACTTCAAGATGAACTTGATGAATCTTCAATGAATGACTTCATCTTGAGCAGTTGGGCTTTTCTTCAGAATTTGACATTGAACGCACATTGGGTGAGGAGGCTTTTTGTACTGATTCTTGAAAGATAATGCTTTCAGTTTGAGAATCTTCAGAGAGAACAAATCTTCTGGATCACTTCAGCAGGTTCAAGATAGCAGCAGACTGATTGAGGAGGCTTCAATGCAATCCGTCACATATTCTTCAATTTCAGCTTCACCTTGCTTCTGGGGTTGAAAGATTGAATGTCGAAAGAATAATCTTCATTTCTTGCTCCTTCGAATGAGAATTCTTCGATGATCACGGATGAAGCCTTGGCTCAGAAATCTTCGACACAAACTCCATGAGTTTCATCTTCACCTGAATTCACTATTCAAGACAAAACAAAACTAAAATAAAAATTTAGCACACAATATTTTTGGATTTTTCATATTTTCTGAAAAAGAAATAAAACATAAATAACACTATTTTTGGATTTTAATTTTCTGATTTTTGTTTTTTTTTTTGTTTTTTTTTTAATTTTTAATTCTCCCCTAATATTTAAATTAGAAGAAAACTATGAACAAATTTAACAAAAATAAAATGATATCTAACTTTAAGAGTGATTTGGGATCAAAGTTTTTAAATAACCTTTATCCGTGTATCAGTACCTCTCCCTTCATGAATAGATCTGGTCAATCGTCGGTATTGTGGTCCACTTAAACACGAGAGATTGTGACAAAATTAGGACATACTATAAATGACAAGACAATGTGATCCTAAGTTCCTAGATAATATTCCTTAAGGACCATTCAGCGGACGACGACCAAAGATATTGTTGTCCACCTAAGTTGAGCAGCGAGATCTACAGACAACCTAGTGATTGTTCAATTTTAAATGTACTAGAACATGTTTCCCACTTCCTGACATACCCCAATAATCAGGAACTTCCAAAGTACTCCTTACTTTAGGTGAGCAGACAATTATTATGAGAGAAGTCAGATTTAGAATGCATATGCTATACACCCAGGTCGGATCTCTTCCAATCTCGCAGAGGGTGAAACATATGACTAACCAGATTTAGAGGGATTGAGAAGTAGAATGGTGCATATGATGTGTACCAGGTCGGATGGTTAATCACGCAAAGAAGACAACATATGGCTAACAGGCAGGAAGAATTGCATAGATAGAAGATGCATAGAAATAGAGTTGCATATGTTGCAGTCCAGGTCGGTGTAACGCCCCGATTCTCAGGTATTGTTTAAATAAGATTTATTGGGTGAAGCTCTACTCGACGATTTGGTTGACCTACTCGTCGAGTAGCAGCGGGGTGGGATCGCGTGTTAAGTGACCTACTCGACGAGTCCATATTGGGACTCGGCGAGTAGGAGCTGGCAGATGAAACCCTAAATCCCGGGGTTTTGCACCCTATTTAAGGAAGCATAAGCCTCCTTTGGCCTCTTTGCAGTCCTTGAGAGCTCTGAAAAAAACCCTAATTCGTGTGGTGTTCATTCTTGTATGTGTAAAGCTTTGGAGAGGAGATCTTTTGAGGAGAGAAGCTTGGGGAAACAAAAGGCTAGGAGCAAGGAAGTGTGGGAGATCAGAAATCTACCTCAAATAGCATCATTTGGAGGTATCAAGTCGTCACCTTTTCTCCTTTTTCTTTCTAGACCTCTTTTGGTTGAGATCTAGGGTTTTTATGGGTTGTTTGAGATGGTAATGTGGGATATGAGCTAGATCTGAAGTTGTAACTTCAGATCTGTAACCTTCTTGGGTTCTAGAGTCATAAAGCTCTGATTTTGGTCGAGAATGAGGCCCTCCTTGTGCATAAAGCCCCATTAAGAACTTAGTTTTGGCATTAAGAGCCTTATTAGTCATGCATGCACGTAAAGTTTGCAACTTTACGTGAAAAGCATGCCCTAGAAGCTTGGATCCGTGATTTGGAGCCGCTGCTTGGCTCAAAACAAGTCTATATGGAAAATGGACTGAATGGACTCGGCAAGTCGCAAGGTTGACTCGGCGAGTCACATGAAGATGGCCGTGAACTCGACGATTTGGATGAACAACTCGGCGAGTCCGATGAAGATCACCATAAGACTCGACGAGTTGAAGAACAACTCGGCGAGTTGGATGAGTTTTCCCTAGGATATGCATGCGTATGTGCCCGTCGAGTGGAAAGGAGGGAACTCGATGGGTGGCCTTAGAGTTTGATAGGGAATCGAAGGAACTCGACGAGTCACCCCGATGACTCGGCGAGTGGAATGTGCTTCGAGGAACTCGACGAGTAGCCAAGGGTACTCGGCAAGTTGGGGGTCAACATGGACTGTTGACCTTGACTGAGGACTTTGACTTTGACCAGGGGTTGACTGGTGGGTTGGAGTACCTTATAGAGTTAAGGACTTATGAGTATATTGTACTATGGTCATAGGTGGTGGAGCCTGTGACAAGTGATCCGAGAATTTGAGTTTACCTTTCGAGTCGACATCTGCAAGGTGAGTCATCCTCACTATATCGATAGGGTCTACGACATATGGTTTGGTCTGCTAGATCGGAATCAGGGTAGACAGTATGTTATGCTTTATGATCCGTAAGGATTGGTATGTTAGTGACCTGCTAGGTCGGTACTCTTGTTACGAGAGGATTCTATGGTTGATGATCAGTATGATAGATATGTTTGATGTTGTATATGCCAGTATATGATAGTTATGTGAACTTGGTTATTTGCTTATTGGTTGGGTTGAGGCGGTCCTGCTTTGTGCTGAAGGCCAACATACCCTATGAGCGGCCCGGGGAGACTGCAGGCCCACGAGGCGGACCAGTCATGCCGAAGGCTCGGGATAGACTCTGATAGACTGAAGGCCCGGTAGGGCGGTCCAGTCAGGCCGATGGCCCAGTATGCATGAATAGATTTAGTTAGATTGTAGGACCGGTAGGGCGGACCAGTCAGGCCGATGGCCCAGTATGCATGATTGATTGATTGGTTGTTACTGATATGGTATTGTCAGGGTGGTATTGGTATTTTGGGGATAGCTCACTAAGCCCTCGGGCTTACAGTTTCAGTTTATTGTTTCAGGTACTTCAGGAGATCGTGGCAAGGCGAAGGCGTGACCGTACCGCTCCTCATCCTTATGATATGATTTTGGGACACTCTGATGGATATTGATTTGAAAACATTTTGTAAACAATACTATTTGACTTTTATTTATGGTTGAAAAAGTTTGAATTTGACGTAAAATTTATGGACGTTACAGTCGGATGTATTTCAATCACGCAGAGGAGACAACATATGACTAACAGAAAGAAAGCAAGAAAATAATTTCCTACAGACCTACTTTATCGGAATTCCCCAGTCGCCCCATCAATACCGGAATTAAGGACAAAGTCCGTACATCGAGGAAGAGTTAAACCACAGTTCTAGATACATATTACTTTAATGTGACCGGTGGATTATCATGTATATCTCCTTGCTCAACCTATCTGAGCGTCGTATTGTCAGGCTAAATGGATCTATCTAGGTCAAGATTTTTCAAATCTCTAGATTCTTTAAGTTCATTAATGCCTAGTCAAGTCCATTTAGAATCTTTCGTGCCTACCAGCGCATCGAACACAGAGCCTAGACAATTTAGATTCAGTCCCTTACACAGATTCAGATTGCCTGTTATCACATGATTATATCACTTCCCATCACATCACCTGCAAGCACATTCCATAACCAACATATTTTTGGATTTTCTGAATTTCTAATGTTTTTGGATTTTTTTTTAAATTTTCTAATTTTTTTTTAGTTTTTATTTCTCCCCCTAAATTTGTGCATAGGAGAGAAACGAAAGTAAATGCGCAAATTTAAACTATCCTAAAACAAAAATTAGTCTTTAAAGCGAATCAGCTTAAGAAAAACTCAGGAGTATAGAGAAGAAAACTCAAACCGTAAGTCACCGATTGAATTTGCATCCAGAAGGTCTGAGAACAACACGCGTAATTTCAGAACAGATCCAAAAAATCTTCACATCGTTAAGCACTAACCCCATGAGTGATCCCTTCCTTTCTTCCCTTCCCGCAAAGGACACATACTCTCAAACAATGTTCTGAGTGTTGTACAGTTGAGAGATGCCTCCTATCATGTGCCTAGAACAGCCATTACCAACAAACCGAAGTCTGATGATATGCCTACATAGCTGCTCCGACACAGAGTGGGATCAGTTGGTCTTTGGAACCCAGTCCATTTTGAAACTGGGTCGACCTTTGTCATCCTTGCACGGTACTCTCTCCCATGACATATCCTGTTTATCACAAACAGAAGATGAAGAAATATTAGAGTCATTAGTTGATTTGGGAGAGTGAGCCTTTGGAACCCATTTCTTTTTAGATCTGATAGGTGGCTCAGTACTTGCTTTTGATGTCGGCCGTTGAGATGACTTTGATTTTCGCTTCACGGGAGCATCTCTTGGATTTGGCTTCTTGGCCGGCATTCCCTTCTTGTTCTTGGGATTCGGATTCTTGGCCTTGTGGGTTTGATTGTTGGCCTTCTGCGCGTTCCAGTCACCATTGTCTGAACGTGAACTTGAGGGGATTCTTTTGAAGTATCTCCCTCTTGGCGCGTTCTGCCAGCCGCATGCGTAGTAAGGAACGTATGCGCGATTTGGACAGTTTCGGGCAATGTGTCCAGGTGTTCCACAGTGAAAACATGCCTTTTTCTTCACTGTGAAGTTGTTTCTTCCCGCCCCTGGTGGCGTATCCTTGCCTTGTCTCTTAAATTTCCCACAAGAACAATTACAACAGGCACCCTGTTTCACTGGAATCGGTGGCCTGTATTTCTCAATAGCAGGTTGATCAGAAGAAGCTGAGTTCGAAGCAACAGATTCAGAGCTCAAGGAGATGTTGGTTTGTTCAGTGGTGTTCTCCTTGTTCTCATCCTCTGCTACTTTACCTGCACATGAAGTAGATGTGCTAGAAACAGGAACATCAGTATTTTCAAACAAATAATCAAATATGTCAAAAAAAATTAACTCAACATGATCCGATGCAAAAGCATCAAAAGCATCACAAGATGTATCATCAACTTTAATACAAGGTTTTTCATTGGAAACAGAAACATCAGGTTCAGGCTTAGTTTTGTTATCAGAAACATATCCTTCAACTTTGTGCTTTGACTGATCTAAGGATTGATCTGCAGGGGAAGTAGAAACGTTAGTACTTTCAACATTAATAAATCCTCCTGAAACAAAACCAGATGGCTTGCCATAAACCATGAATGGTTCGTTGGCAATCTCCTCTTTAGACAAAGGTTGATACTGATATGTATGATTATAAGGAGGAGGTACACTATCGTATCCTAAACTCTTATGCTGGTTTCGTTTGAACTGCATGCAATGGTCAATCATGTTGGCACCTACCTCGCTTGATCCATCAAATTTTCTAAAATCAAAATTTGCAGTATCAAATTGTCTCTTTAATGTATCAAGCTCAGTAGTTAACTCATCATTCAGTCTTTTGATATAATCATAAGTTTCACATTTTTCACTGTATTCTTGCTGAATTCTCTTAAAGTCCTTTATTTTTGTTTCTAACTGGGCCTTTAGAGGTTTCTGTCATTTCCTGAGTTGATATCCTTCATATCTCAGGTCCTCAACTTCTCTTTTTAATAATTCAATTTGTTCCCGAAGAAACTTAATCGTAGTTTTACAAGATGGATTACATGAAACTTCATTGACCGGAATGTTTGAAGAACTCATTTTTTTTTATTATTTTATTATTTATTATTTTATTTATTTATTTATTTATTTTTTATTTTTTTAAATATGCCATTTGACTAAAAACTCAAAAGTCAACCTCAAAAGTCAAATTTAAAAAGTCAAACTTGAAAAGTCAAACTTAAAAGCTAAATTTGAAAATTTAAAAGTTAAATGAGAAAGTCAAAGTTTAAAGTCAAAGGTCAAATTTTAAAAGTCAAAGTCAAAATTTTAAGTAAAAAGTCAAAATTAAAAGTCAAAAATTAAAAACTAAAATTTTGGTTGAAAATGGAATTTTAAAATAAAAGATTTTGAATTTTGGGCTAAAAGTGTAAAAATTGCGAAAGTGGTGCGACAGGGAGTGTTTAAGAATTAAAATCGAAAGGTGTGTAACAAGGTGCTTGGTAGATCAACTGGTAAGGCGCCTTGTTTGAGTAAGGAGGAGACCCAGGTTCGATCCCTGGCACCTCCAAAAGTCCGTCCTCCTTTTTTTTATTGAACGATGCGAAGACTGCTGCTTGCGAAGATAGCTGCGAAGCGAGGACGAGGCGCGTGTGCGAAGCTGCTGAACGAGAAGGCGTGCGAGGTGCGAGGTGCTGGACCGCAAACTCGGACCGTACACGTGCGAGCCGTAAACTTCGGCCGTAAACCGCCGGGCCGCAAACTCCGGACCGTAAACCTTGGACCGTAAACTCCGGACCGTAAACCTCGGAAACCCTAGCTGCTGACCGTAAACGCCGCCACCCCCTAGCTGGTTACGACCACAAACCCCCCTTAATTTTTAGAGATCTATCCAAAAACGCAGGAATTTTTCAAAAATAAGATCAAATAAGCTCCAGATCTGACAAAATTGACTGATACAATCCAAGCTCTGATACCAATTGTAAGTCCCTAATCTGCTTCTGTATCAATCAGATCCGTTTGATGGTGCGGAATCCCAATCAAACGGATGATGTCAGATCAAATAGAAGAGAAGGAGAAGAAGAAGATGATAAATCTTGTATGTATTGATATGAATGAAGATCCGGATACAAGATTCACACACACTAACACACACTCTCTTTTCTCTCTCTGTAGAACACCTTCAAATTGCACACACTTAAGCTCCTCTATTCTAAGTGTTCATCCTTCACATGCACTCCTCACCCTATATATATATATATATATATATATATATATATATATATATATATACATATATATATATATATATATATATATATATATATATATATATATATATATATATATATATATACCTAAGGCCAAGCCCAAAATACAAATAATCCAATGCTCGGTCCAAGCTACAATTAATCCTATACTATTTTTGGCCCAAATAATAAAAACAATAAATGCTTAGAAAAGCAAAGTATAAACCATATTTTTGACCCAAAAATCTCCCCCTTGGTTTATAGCTTTGATACCAATTGTAAGTCCCCAAAATGCTTGTGTATCAATCAGATCCGTTTGATGGTGCGGAATCCCAATCAAACGGATGATGTCAAATCAAATAGAAGAGAAGGAGAAGAAGAATAATATGAATCTCAATGTATTAATGAATAGAATGATGATCCTTTACATGAGATTCACACACACTAACACACACTTGTTCTTCTCTCTAGTTTCTCTCTCTAGAACACCTTCAAATGCACACACTTAAGCTCCTCTATTCTATGTGTTCATGAATCACATGCACTCCTCACCCTATATATATATGGACCTAAGGCCAAGCCCAAAATACAAATAACCCAATGCTCGGTCCAAGCTACAATTAATCCTATACTATTTTTTGCCCAAATAATAAAAACAATAAATGCTTAGAAAAGCAAAGTATAAACCATATTTTTGATCCAACACAAGTTGAAGCTGAAATTGAAGATTATGTGACGGATTGCATTGAAGCCTCCTCAATCAGTCTGCTGCTATCTTGAACCTGCTGAAGTGATCCAGAAAATTTGTTCTCTCTGATGTTCTCTTTGAAGATTCTCAAGCTAAAAGTGCTATCTTTCAAGAATCAGTACATCAAGCCTCCTCACCCAATGTGCGTTCAATGTCAAATTCTGAAGAAAAGCCCAACTGCTCAAGATGAAGCCATTCATTGAAGATTCATCAAGTTCATCTTGAAGTCGTGAAGAATTTGAAGATTAATGCTGAAGCCAAGCTCTCGATGAAGATTGACAAGAAAAACCAGCTACTTTTTAGGGGGAGCTTGTTGGGTCAATTAAGAAAAGAAAGCTATAAACCAAGGGGGAGATTGTTGGGTCAAAGTTATGGTTTATACTTTGCTTTTCTGAGAAATTGTATTTTTATGTAATATTTTATGAGTTTACGGTCAGGTGGGTGTTGACGGCCGTAAACAGGTTTACGGCCGTAAACCCTGTTTACGGCCCAATGGGTGTTTACGACCGTAAACCCATTTATGGCCGTAACCCATTTACGGCCCATGTTTCTCATGTATATATATATAGGGGTGAGGGGTGTGAGGAAAAGATTGATGAACATAAAAGGAGTGTACGGCCAAGAGAGAGAGAAAAGAGAGTGTGTGTTAGTGTGTGTGAATCTTGTATCCGGATCTTCATTCATATCTATACATACAAGATTCATCATCATCTTCTTCTCCTTCTCTTCTATTTGATCTGACATCATCCGTTTGATTGGGATTCCGCACCATCAAACAGATCTGATTGATACACAAGCAGATTAAGGACTTACAGCTTGACATGAAGTCCAACACTTGAGGGAAAGCTCATTCTTGCCAAAACTGTTACCTTGATGGATCCAGAGACCAAAGGGAGTCCAGATCTGAAGTTTCAGCTTCAGATCTTGGCTCAAACACAAAAGCCTTTCCTAAAACCCACCCAAAAGAGATTAAAGATTAGATGAGCCAAAGAGACAGCTTAATACCTTTCAGAGAGTGTCAACTGATGTATATCCTTGCTTCCCACGAGTTCCTAGCTTCAATTACTTGTTTCCCCAAGAGTTCCTCACCAAGATCTCTCTTCAAATCTCTATCACACCAAAGAAACACACATACACACGATTTAGAGTATAAGGGTGCCAAGAAGCTGTAAAGGGGAGGCTGGGGAGGGACATTGATCCTTTAAATAGGGTGAAAAACCCCAGGATTTAGGGTTTCATCTGCCAGCTCCTACTCGTCGAGTCCCTTCTTGGACTCGGCGAGTAGATCACTAAAACACGCGGACCAACCCGTTGCTACTCGACGAGCAGGGAAGCCAACTCATCGAGTAGACCTTGAAATCAATAAAATTCTCACATAAACCAATACCTGAAAATCAGGGCGTTACAATTCTCCCCCACTTGAACTAGACTTCGTCCTCAAAGTCTGCCGCGACGAACAACTCCGGATAGTGCTCCCGCATCTCTGCCTCTGGCTCCCATGTCCACTCGAATCTCCTTCGATGCTCCCACTGCACCTTCACCAAAGGTATTTCCTTGTTCTGCAAAACTTTCATCTTCCTCTCCAGAATGGCCACAGGCCTCTCCACATAGTTCAGGCGCTCATCGACCTGAATATCAACCAACGACACTACTGCCTCCTGATCCATAATGCACCTTCGCAACTGCGAAACGTGGAAAGTGTTGTGAATTCGGCTAAGCTCCTCCGGTAGCTCTAGCCTATATGCTACCTTGCCAACCCTGGCAAGGATCCTGAATGGACCAATGAAACGGGGACCCAATTTCCCCCTTTTCCTGAAGCGGATCACACCCTTCCAGGGTGAGACCTTCAGGAGAACCATGTCACCAACCTGAAACTCTAACTCCGATCGGCGCTTGTCGGCGTAACTCATCTGCCGACTCTGAGAAGTCTGCAATCGCCTCCTAATCTGCTGAATTTTCTCGGTAGTCTGCAGAACTACCTCTGTCCGTCCCATCACCCTGTTTCCAACCTCACCCCAACAAACCGGGGTGCGACATCTCCGCCCATACAACAGCTCGAAAGGCGGGCCACCAATGCTGGAATGATAGTTGTTGTTGTTGGCGAACTCTGCAAGCGGTAGGTGGGAATCCCAACTCCCACCGAAGTCAATGACACACGCCCTCAACATATCCTCGAGGGTCTGAATGGTTCGCTCACTCTGACCATCGGTCTGAGGATGAAATGATGTACTAAAATGCAACCGTGTGCCCAGTTCCTCGTGGAACTTCTGCCAGAAACGGGAGCTAAATCTAACATCCCGGTCAGAAACAATGGAGACCGGAACCCCATGGCGAGCGACGACCTCGCGAACGTACATGTCGGCCAAATTATCGGCCGAAGAACTCTCTCGTATAGCCAAGAAATGAGCACTCTTGGGCAATCGATCTACGATGACCCATATGGCATCAAACCCCTTCGTCGTCCTTGGTAGTTTGGTAATGAAATCCATCGTGATCTGTTCCCATTTCCACATGGGGATCTCCAGGGGCTGCAGCTTTCCATGCGGCCTCTGATGCTCGGCCTTGACCATCCTACATGTCAAGAACCTCTCGACGTACCAAGCGATTTTTCGCTTCATACATGGATACCAATAACTCAAACTTAGGTCTCTATACATCTTGGTGGCCCCTGGGTGAATAGAAAAATGAGACTTGTGAGCCTCCTCCATGACTGTCTGTCTGACCCCACCAGACATCGGAGCCCAAAACCCGACCGCATCGGGTCAATAATCCCCGGCTATCCTGCACAAACCGGGTGTTCTCACCCTTGATCCTCTCCAACTCCCAATTCTCCGGTCGCATGCCCTCAACCTGGGCGTCTCTGATCAGACTCACAAGCGGAGAATCCACCGATATACATATAATAATCGATCATAAGCACAAATACTCATACCTAGCCCAATCAGCCTTGGGCTGGAATACCAGGCATGCCTACGACGGGTCCAGTCATCCTTAGGATGGAATACCCTCGTATCACGCACATGTTTGGTCCAATCAACCCTCGGGTTGGAATACCAAACACGTCAGTTCCACTCAATCGGAGGGTCCGGTCATCCTCACGATGGAATACCCTAGATTGGAATACCACTTTATACATAACTCGGGTCTAACCCATAACTTGAAATCCAAGGACCTATCCTTGCATCTCATCCAAAATCCTCTGATTCATCACAACCGAGTAGCACTCATCTGAAATACCGGGTTCCGGCCCGGTCGCAGAGCTAAAGGATTCCAACATAGTTGCCTCACACGACTTCCGAACGAAATCCTTCCCTGTAACTAGTTGGAACTAGATATCATTCCTCTGCGACTCTAAAAACCTCCTGATCCAACCGATCGGATCCATGCATCAAATCCTGATGTCAACAAATCCAAGGCTAAAAGTAATTGCTACCTGACCAACGGTAGACTTATATCACAAACGACCTTAAGCAATTCCTTGCTTCCTTGATCTCTTAACTTTAGTGGCATTCCTACAGTCTTATCGCTGGCTTAACCAGGTCTAATCCCTCTGGGGAAACCCATAACCAATCCATGGATTTCCATATCCTCACTGCTACACCCGAACTGGTAGATACTATTGTTCCCTCCGCGTCCTAGCAACGCGCTCATACTATCTACCAACCTAGAGAATGTTGCGGCTACACCCACAGACTTACATCACTTCTCACACTATCTGCTGCTAGTGAATGCTACGGCTACCCCCACAGTCTTACAGCACTTCCCATACTGACTGATCGCTAGTGAATGCTACGGATACCCCCGCAGTCTTACAACACTTCCATACCGGTCGAACACGCGCTCGACCTAACACACAACTGAACTTAATTCATGGCTAGAATCCCATCATGTTTTTCCCCAAGTTCTGCTATCAAGCGCCGAGAAGACGCGATTCACATGCTGGGGAGTTTTACCGAACTCCCAACTCACACAACACTCAAACCAAGCAGCCACTTGGGTTGTCTTCCTTCCTGACAACGATGCGAAACTTATCCCATTTCCAAAACCAATCCTGCTTCTGCATTCCGGTTCGATTCTCCCCCACTTAGATTCAACTAAGTCTTCACAATACATAGAAATTTGAGAATTCCTAATCCTTCTTACTTCTAACGATCGATCTGATGACAATCAGACCTCACCAACTAGTACTCCTTACTAACCGCCCCAAATGATCACACACTTCTAATAACTAGATGAACACTTCCTCAATCCCAGTGAAACCAATAGTCCTTAATGCTTGGATGACCCCACGTTCAAGTCCTGGAGACCAAAAGGTAGATGCTCCGACTAAAACCTCGTCGATGAGTTACTTCCCTTGACGCTTCAGTCCGTCAACCACTAACGGTTGCTAAAACCACTGAATCCTGACAAAGCTGAATAACCATCCTGTGGAACCCTGTTCGCAGACCTCCCACATAATACCCTTCTTCCCAAGATGCTCCAAATAAGTTTCCCGCTCTCGGGCTCTAGAATCATTCTCTTCAGGGATCGCACCCTGACTCACTTACTAGCTTAAACATCCACAGCTGAACTACAGCAGCTGAAGCAACCTCTGCCCTATACCGGGCTACAACTACTCCCAAGACATAATCTACAATCCCAAAAGTGTAATAGGTCGCACAATCAATCCTTACCGTCCGATACAAGATATCCAAGGCAAAACGGACCTCACAAATAATTATGCCACGTCGACCCACCTGCCCTCACCGGCGCTGAAATAATGTTGCCTATTCCTGCAACCCACTGACCCCGAGCTGGAATACAACCTGATCCTGGGGTCACAAGCCTGCTCACTCCTTCGAGCTCGGAAAACTGAGAGGGCACAATCCTTGCCCTACAAAACGACAATCCAATCCATCAATTAACCATTCCACTTCTAGCTGCAAAACCCCAGCTAAACATAATCATCACTCCTTTCCGGAGTTCCCGGGATATTTCGGCCTCGAGCAAACCCCCGAGCCTCAAATCTAGAAACTCACGTGCTAGCCTCTCCCGCTCCACCCGCGGAAATATAACGAGTACATATCATCTTCCTGATGCCAAATAACTACAGCCCTCTGCTCATCAGAATATGTCTCAGAACTGGGAAGCTCGACCAACTCCTCCCCTTGTCGTCGTTACAGCTGCTAAAGCTGCCGCGGCAACCGTCTCGGCAATGGCTGCATAGCGCTCGTCGAAATACTCAACCATGGCGGTCTTAATAGACCTGACATCTCCGGAAACTGCCCCCGGACAATCTTGATCACCTTCTCCCAGATGATCTCACTTACACGATCCCCTGAAAATGTTGGCCTATCTTGGCTGCCCGCTCCCGATCCTAACCTGGATCCGGTCTCAAGACGTCTCGTAACCACCATTCTGGTAAAATACCAGAAAGATCTCTGATAACCCATATAATGACAGGGAACCAACTCCCAACCCAACCCTAGGGGTTGTGACTTCCTTGATACGCGTATGGGTCCTGTGCTTTTAGTAGTACGGGCCCATACTACCTTCCACACCTACCCATATTTGTCTCAAGTATCACCACAACACCCTACAATATACATATACATAACGATCGATAAATCCTCACTACTAGAGGAATGCTAATTATCTCATAACTGGCCTCCCGGCCTCTCACTACCCACCTATCCACCAACTGCCAAACGACCCTCCATTGGTGCCAGTTAACTATTGCATGAATACAATCACATACCGTACAGCTTAAACAATCTTAGACTAAAATGTTTAATCCCACAACGGTTGGACTCAGACAAGAGCTGCGCAGCAGGACCAAATCCCTTACCCTAAGACTATTTAACCCATGTAGCATGTGACTTAGAGTATTCACCCAATAGTTAGTCCATACGTGAAAGAGTCACAAACAATCAATTGAGGTACTCTACATAAGATAAGGCATCAAAGATCAGGCAATTCTTTCATACGATTTCTGAGGATCCCTATCTTATTACTTGTAACGCCCGCATTTCCAAGCTAGGCATTATTGTTGATGTAATAGTCTAGGTTAACTTTTGTAACTCTTTTGAAGTATTAATGATGAAATATTTGAGTAGTATGTGTTTTATGCTTAGTTGTGTGGCTTAATTGAATTAAGAATAAAATAAGCGTCAAAATTAAAGTGTGAGATAAACCCTATATCTTTACATAAAGTTGTAGTGGTTGAAACAAGGATTCCGGAGATATAAAGAACGCCGAAATCCAAGTTATAACGAAGAAGTTATGACCTGTCGAAGTTTCGCGACAGAACCGACACGACGCTGAATGACGTAATATATGAATTTAAGATAGAGCGATATCTAACCTTAGTGATCTAAACGGAAGTTGTAGAGTTCGTTAAACTGAGAGCGTGCATAAAAAGAACGCCCAAATCTGACTTCGTATGAGGAAGTTAGGATTTTCCGAAGTTTCGACTTAGCGGTATGCAGCCCAAATACTCGATTTGAGATCGAGCGGTTTATAGTCGAAACAATCTAAACGAGAATCGAAGATCTCGTCGATAGTATTCCAACGGTAAAAAGACAGACGAAAACGGACGTCGGATGAAGAAGTTAAGAATTTCTAACGGAGTTTTCCTGTCCCGGCCTACTAAAAATAATATAATAAAAATATAATGAAAATAATGTCAAAATTAGCCGACGGAGTCTAAACGAGAGTTGTAGAACATAATCTCACCTACGCGTGCATATAAAGAACGTCGAAAACGGAGCTCGTATGCGAAAGATATGAATTTCTGAAGTTCGGGGCACGAAATTTGATCCTGTGTCAGAACTCACGACGTGAACACTGTGTTCACGACGTGAACTCAGAAAAACGTCACCTGGACTTTGTCAGACCCCACTTGTGATGACGCATGCAGTGAAGATCAAGCCCCACGACGTGAACCCTTAAAACTCACGACGTGAACCCTGAAAATCTCAGCCTATAAATAGAAATCAAGGGTCAGCCGATTATGGTTGCTCCATCTCTTCTCTCCCACTCCCGATACTCTCTCTAAGTCCTATTTTAACCCCCCGAAGCCCCAGTGTTCATCCCGAGACCCGAAGCAAGTCCCGAAGCCCGAAGATACCGAGAAGAAAAGAGCTTCCGAGCCGAAGCTCTGCCCGCGAGAAGCCCGGTGTGTGAAGTGATCCCGGTTTCACCGAAGAATACTACTTCTACAAGCCGTAGTGCTGTCCGAACATCTTCTGATCAAGTGAGTGTGTAGTTACTTTCTTCTAATACATAAATACGAAGTATTTACTATGAAATACATGTTATGTGTTTATATATTGGTGTTGATTTGAAGGGGGTACATAATCTCTTTCAAATGCACGATTTTATACAAGTATCAATTTAACGTACTAAGTATATGTGTTATGTGAGTGTATCGATGTTATCTTCTAATCTCATAGATATGATTTATTCTCTATGAAATACGTGTTATGTTTATGTGTCTCATCTTTTATCCGGAATGTGTTTTGAATGAACATACTATGCAGGTTTTAAATTATTATAAAAATGTATATTTTATCTACTAAAATGTTGGGTATTGGGTTATGAGCATTCTAACACTCCTAAGTGTACATGCAACCCTAAATACCTTGGATCTATGTTTTCTCTATTATACATACAATTATGAACATCCAAGGTATTATCCTAATCTAGCATACAAAATAATAAATATAACAAGATAGAATACATACCTCTTTGATGTAGAATGTCTTCATGAAGCTTGAGTGCCTAGTGCCCCAAGTGTGACACCTCAAATGGTTCACACAACACCAAATACACTTGGAATAACTTGAGAGAAACTTGAACACTCCTTGAAATCGTCTAGCCCTTACACTCACACATTAGTGCACGATTTCTTGAGCCATGAGATTCTTTTATATGGTGGCTATTAGGGTTACAACATGTAACTCATAACTTTACCCATTCCTTATGCTCCATGGATTTTAACCTCCATGGGTCACCCCATGGACTTAGTCCAACATAAGGAATCATGGATCACAAGCCCACATATATAATAATGAATGATTTACACAATCAACCCATATATTTAATTAGTCTCCTTTTGATCACTTAATTAATTCCAAATTAATTCTTGATCAATACTAATTAAATAACCTTATTAATATATTAGAACTTATAATATATTAACCAACCTTAAGTGTTATTTCTCTCATTATAGTCTATCCAAATGCATGATGCCATGCAACCCAAATGGACCATGCCGGGTCGGGTCAAGTCTTACCAATTATAGTTATGGACTTAGACATTAATCCAACAGTCTCCCACTTGGATAAGTCTAAAACTATTATTGCGTATGACTTCAGGAACCGATCAGCAATCGTAGCTCTCAAAAGCTTCTGTCGAACTCTGACCTTGTCGATGAACTCTGACCTTTGTCAATGACTTGTCCATTAGATAAGGGATCATATATTCCTCCATTCTAGATATCATATGGACTGAGACATGGATTATCATTCATTCTCTCTGTCCATTTGTTGTTTCCCGATTTCCGATTCATGATGACTGACTGATTGAACAAATCAAATCAGTCCTGGCTTGGCCAAGCACTCACATGTATCATCTTTAAATCATCGAGGGGCCCACAGATATCGCTTTTATCCCGAAGGTAAAAGGAATGGATAAACTTCGACTCATATGGCTTGTTCTACTACTTGTTGAATCATACACAAAGGCACGTTTTATAACATCGAGTTACCAATGCGTTTTCGTGCAATCAATGTATAACCAACTCATAGTAACAACTCATATCTCTAGGTTTGAAGAATATAAGATATTATCGTCTCATGATCACTCGTGATAAAATCCATGAAGTGATTCAAATGAGCGCGGGTTGAATCCAATACTCAGAACTTATGAGCACTCATGAGTGTTGTAGCACCACTTTGTCCACCAACTTGGACCTCTACAAACCAACCCATGACAGTCTTGATTCATATCTACTTCCAACATATGACCGACCGTGGATGGTTTGAATAACTTAATCATTCAGGAAGAGCGACTTAGTTATTCTGGAAGTCAAAACATGCAAAGTGAAACACAAGAATAAATGAATCAAATATGGTATCAAACCCTATGAATATAAATAAACACTTTTATTTATCACCATACTGATTACTTATTATTCATTGTTTCGGTTTTATCAACTTTATACTTGAATTTAAAACAATAGTTGTCCCATGCTCCAAGCATGTACACTATGTTTTCTAAACACTAGTCATGCCATACACCAAGTATGCATACTATGTTTGTCTATGATCTTTACTTTGTAAAATAGATCAATTGAACATCACTCCAATGATCCTCTTTTCACAGTCCCAAATCCTTACTGCAAATGCAAGAATTCCAAATTCATGCCATTTACTGAAATCTGTTAGATTCTAAACTTATATGCATTGATCCTCTTAATGATTATGCACAAAGTCAGAAAGACTTGACAACAATCATTACAGAGCATTCCAAAGGAGATCAGCTCCTTGGAAACATCCTTCTTTCATTAAGTTTCCTAATCTTACACAGATTGAATAATTTCTAACTTTGAAACATTTCCATATTCCATTTTGACTATCACTTCTGAACAAGAGTTGCCTCCTTACAGATTATGTCAATATGGTCCCTCCAGAATTAACATTATACTTCCAACTGTCCTTGAGCAACCAATCTTTGGTAAACCTTAGATTGTCCTCGACAATTGCTTAATCATTTTAGTCATATCCAATTCTAGACCTTTTCCCTTCATAATGCCCCAGGCATTTGGAAAATTTTAGAAAGGATGAATATAGCACATGTAATCGATCCTATATCCAAAGCATATGGGACACGATTCATGATGTCTCACATAAAGACTAAACCAGTCTTTTGCTATAATATTTCCATTTCAATTTGCCAAGTTCTCAAAATTCAGATTATGAAAAGGGATGCCGTAATCATAATCGAATTTTAGAACGCAAATAATGGACCCATATATAGAATTTCCTTATGTTGAGCCATTCCAACATGAAATTCATATATATATATATCCTTGATTAAATACGATTAAAATCTCAATCTAAGCTTTTAGAATTGAAATGAAGTATAATTTCCTCTCCCTTAATTATAGCAAAACAACTTTTTCAACCCCTGCAACCTCACGAATTGAAACTTTTGTTTTCTATAATTAACATTGCTAACTTGCAACCTTTGTCATAATTATCATGCTCCCACTAACATGATGATTATTAGCATAACACTTATGCTCCCACTAGCTTTGACATGTACTCAGAAATCAGCTGACTTTCTTACCAAAGTTCAAATTTCTGATACTAGATTGTTTTGATAAAACTTTATCAAAATCATACACCTCTCTTAGATAGCTCACATGTGTGTCTAAACAATTTTAGAACTATGAAAAGGGATGCCGTAATCATAGTCTCAATTGTTTAGACCTTTGCCACTTCTCACAAGTCCATGTTAGTGTGCCGGTAAACCACACACGCTCCACTAACGACTTTGAGAATGCAAATATCACAATTGCTATCTAGCTAAAATCTACTTAGTGAAAGTGTTTCCTCACCATCATTTTCATGAATCGGAGAGAAACCTTATGACACTTAGATTTAATAGTGTATGTGTTCTTATCCATGTGAATTTGTCAAAACCATAATCACAAGACAAGGTTAGTGACAAATCCAAACTCATATTGATTAAACTTGTGCAATCTTAAATTCTTGCCATTTGGCAGCTCAGGTGCCTGCCATTGCTTCCAAGTAGTTGTGCAACCAATTGAGAACTCTCAGAACTCCTATGCAAAGCCAACTTGAATAGGCACAAAAATTTCAACACGATAGGTTATAAACCTCAAGTCGTGTGCTAGTGAAGGACTTTAGGTTTTATTCTTGATTAAGTCTTGAAACTTTCAAGAGCTTTAAGACTCCCACTGTCCTCTTGACATATAAGACTCCCTTGTCAAATATTCAAGAGATAGTGCGGATTCTTTATCAAGACTAACACTTTACACAATTGGCCTAAGTTGGTCTCTGTTTTATCCAAAACATCACAACTTACCAATTTCAAATGTACAAGAGTAGATAACCTTTTACTCTTACATTTGACTAGTGTTAACAAACCCTCTTTAAGATATGTCACTCAAGTTACAATCTTGGAGTATGACTCTAAGAATTGTTTTGGAACGAAGTATGACTCATCTTTTTTATTTAACCATTTCAACAATTCATGACTCCTCTTCTTAGTCATAAGAATGCACTAAGATGACTTTAGAGGACCAATTGTGATATGGTATCTTAATCATTAAGATGATCATAAACATGATACTAAAGTACTCTCCCATCTTTTCAGATTTGAGAAACTTTTATCTTTCTGCCATACTTTGATTCTTCTTATTCGTTCTGTCTCACATTGAAACTTCTCCAATGCTACAGACTTATACTTAAACTTATAAGTATAACCATATTTACTGAACTTAAGTAAATCATGACGAATAGTCTTCTTGATCTTTTGTGGTGGACTTGACCAGTGCACAAGAATGTGTACTCGATCCCTTAGTCCTTTCCTTATTCACATAAGGAATTAGTCTTAATTTTGCAAGCTGAAAGTTCTCATTCATCATACTATACAACTTGCATGATTCCAAGTTTCGGTCCAATTGAACCTTGGGTGATGAGAATCTTTCCTTATTTGGTAATATTAGACACTACCACAACCGAAAGAATCAAATCCATTTTTCCAATATTGCTATCAATGGAATCTTATAAGCAACAACTTTTCACAAATGCCATTGTAAGGATACTTAAAATAAATAAAATCAAAACCTTTTTCTTTTATTTTAAAACTTTGCGGAAAAACTTATCCTTACAATCCATATGAAAACCTTGTTGTTATCTATTCCTAAGCAATATAAATATCATAACTCTTAAGTAATAGCCCAAAATTCTGATCACCGAACCATGCGATTGAAATCCATCTTCGCGATCAGAATCAGCATGTACTTAATAGAGTTAGACAATGGACTTTACCTGAAGTAGAGCCAAACTTATTGACTTTAACATCCTTAGGTAAATTTGGCAGCTTCGTAACCAATGCCCATTCCTTTGGCAATAGTTACCTATGGACCCTTGATAATGGGACTATCTCAGACTTCGCCTCTCTCTTTACCATTGGGTCAACCGAGTTGACTATGGCCGATCCCTTTCCATTGGGAAGAGAGAGCTTTACTGGATATCCAATGTCATCATTGTCAATGTCCATAGCGTTTTAGGAAGTTGATCTTAGCAAATAGATAAGATCATTAAGGGTCTTGTCTTAGTCTGTTTTGATAGGGTTCCCAAAAGAACTCACTATGTGACTTAGAAAGTAGTTGAGCCACCAACTTTCTCAAGACTTTGACACCCAACTCTCCCGGCTTGTCAATATGTGACTACATCTCCAAGATGTGATCACACCTAGACCTTGCCTTGCCAATAGGGCTTGAGTGACCTTAAACTTTTTAGGAACTTGTGGGTTAGGGAGAATAATTGGAGGAGGTGAAAGAAGTATGATATCCATGGGACATCATCTTCATTTAGGAAAGCTTGTTTCAAGAGATTTGGGAAGATCATAAATGTCTAGACCATACATCTTTTTGGGAGATATTCAAGATAGTTGATTTAAAGTCCTTAATATGACACCCAATATGAAATATTAAGGCTAGGACCCAACAAACTATTTTATAACTTAGAAGAGGGATGTCGTAATCCAAGCTATAAAATATTTGAAGGTAGGTGAATGACGATTCACCAATTTCCACCATGAAAAACGAAATAATTTATTAGGTTTTAATTGGATTTGAAAGTCCCAGATCTTTGAGATTCATTGAACTGTTCAAAGGCATGTTTCAATCTCGAGTGTGCCCTTCAGGTTTTGTGACTGGGATGCCGAGGATCACAAAACAAGGTGTGAATAACCATGCAAATATACTTGGTACCCTTAATATTTACCCCTTAATCAGTGTGCCGGTTAACCACACACGCTCCACCGATACTATGATAAATATTAAGTTACCCTTTGCCTACCTTGTTAAGTCCAGGTTAGTGTGCCGGTTAACCACACACGCTCCACTAACGACTTAAGCAAAGTGCAAAGTGTAATTTCATGGGTTAGCACCAAATTCACATTTTCCTAAGTAACTAAGATTGGGTATTAATAAGAGTTTAGTTACTTAGTATTTATCATTAATACTTTTAATGAAAGGAGAATTATAGTCCTTGTCCTACCCGTTCGGCTAACGACCCTCCACCAGTCAAGGAAGCGGTGGGTGAGAGTGGACACCCATTAAACTGCCATTTTATAGGCAGTAACCTTATACCCCCTTATAGACCGGCTTCGTGAATGAGGCCTACTAACGGTAAGACTGGCTTTACTCTTATACATATATATAAATATTATTAACTTATAATATTATAAAGTATAAGGGTTGAATTTTAACTTTTAAAATTCTAAGGGCTAACTTGGAATTAAAGTATTCATAAGTGAAAACTTTTCAAATTCCAAAACTTGAGGACAAGTTTTGAAACTATTCAAAACTAATTAATTCCATAACTTATGAGTTTAAAGTAGTTTTATTTAAAAAAAAAACTCTTCAAGTTCCATAACTTGAGGACAAGTTATGGAAGACTTTAAACTAATTAATAAAAAAAATAACTTTTTTTTTATTGTAACTTATGGAACTAATTAAGGTTACACTTTTTTTTTAATTTAATGAAGAGACTCTTGAACCTCCATAACTTGAGGACAAGTTATGGAGTCATAAAACCATTTAATTAGAACTAGACTCTTCATTTTGTAACCTTTGCCAACTTTTATGAGTTTTATGATTCTTAAATGTGACTTTTCATATAACTTGAGGACAAGTTACAAAAACACACTTTGGAATCAACTCTTAGATTAAAATGGATTGAAAACAACTATTTCACACAACTTTTCTATTAATCTAAGAACCTGATAAGAACAAGATAATTCAAATCATCAATCTTCAAGAAATTAGCATGAACATACAAACTAATACAAATCTTGAAATTATGACAATTATCTTAGAAATTGGATTAGCATGAACATTACCACATCAAAAACAAGTTTATAAGTCCAAAAACATCTTAGGGTAATGTTCCTAGTCCAATTCCAGCCAAAACAATCGAATATATGCATCCAACTCGATTGTTCAGCTACTTTTGCAAGTATAACAAGAAAACAAGCCTAGGCTCTGATACCACTGTTGGGTTATGAGCATTCTAACACTCCTAAGTGTACATGCAAACCTAAATACCTTGGATCTATGTTTTCTCTATTATACATACAATTATGAACATCCAAGGTATTATCCTAATCTAGCATACAAAATAATAAATATAACAAGATAGAATACATACCTCTTTGATGTAGAATGTCTTCATGAAGCTTGAGTGCCTAGTGCCCCAAGTGTGACACCTCAAATGGTTCACACAACACCAAATACACTTGGAATAACTTGAGAGAAACTTGAACACTCCTTGAAATCGTCTAGCCCTCACACTCACACATTAGTGCACGATTTCTTGAGCCATGGGATTCTTTTATATGGTGGCTATTAGGGTTACACCATGTAACTCATAACTTTACCCATTCCTTATGCTCCATGGATTTTAACCTCCATGGAGTATCCATGGGTCACCCCATGGACTTAGTCCAACATAAGGAATCTTGGATCACAAGCCCACATATATAAGAATGAATGATTTACACAATCAACCCATATATTTAATTAGTCTCCTTTTGATCACTTAATTAATTCCAAATTAATTCTTGATCAATACTAATTAAATAACCTTATTAATATATTAGAACTTATAATATATTAACCAACCTTAAGTGTTATTTCTCTCATTATAGTCTATCCAAATGCATGATGCCATGCAACCCAAATGGACCATGCCGGGTCGGGTCAAGTCTTACCAATTATAGTTATAGACTTAGACAATAATCCAACAAGAACATGGGTAGATAGTTGTCTTGTGATAAAAAGATGAGAGCCCTCGATGTTTTTGATTTAGTCATCTAGCGGAGTTTAGATGACGACCACATACTTTTCTAGACAGTCTTGTGGAACGCTAGCAGGCTCGCCACCTGTAGGTGTTAATGAACTTGGGTGTTCATTCGCTGTATTCCATCCCCCTCATGGTTGCCTTATTTGACATATATTGTTGGGAAACCCCCGAATGCATGTGTTGTCGCCCCGATGAAATATTCTTAGACTAGGTCCCTTATGTTAGTTGTCTTAGGGACGTAGAATGAGAATAACGGGAATGGGTAATTGGGTTATTGTTAGTTGGTGGAATTAAATATAATTATTTATTGTTGGTTGAAAACCCTATATGCTCACCAGGCTCCCAAGCCTGACCCACTTAGTTTTCTTTGTATTACAGGTAGTGGCACCAGAGCATAAGTTGGATGACTTGTCAAGTTATTTTTGGATTATAGACCCGTTGTTATATATATAACTGTTGTAAGGTCTGTATTGTAATGTTTATGCTTTTGGTCTGTTTATCGGAACATGACATCCCGAGTTTTGTTATACAATGAAAATACATTTCTTTATGAAATGCTTTGGTAAATCTTATTTTATCATATTTCGTTTTGGGAACAAATTCCGCAACTCTTTTAAATCAAAGGATTACTCTGAAATTGTTTTAAAAGCATAAATTAAACCGGTCTTTTCTGGCTGTGATTTTGGGGATGTCACAGTTGGTATCAGAGCATTAGTTTAAGCGAACTAGGAATTTGTAGGATTTATAGACTTAAACTTAGAATGCTAAGTGAAGATTGTGAGATGAGTGTCTGTATATTTTAGACACAAGCACTAGTTTATTTTAGGAAAGTTGCCTAAAATGCTTTTATGTGCTAAATGTTATATGTTTGCCATACATGATATTATTTGTTCGGATCTATGGTTTGTTGCCAACCGAATCTGGAGACCTTATGTGTTTAGGATTCTAAGCGTATGATGACAGAATTAGAACTAGCATGTAAACGTTTCGGATTGATATGGATAATTTAATTATCTATCGTGAATAAGGATCCAAATTCACCTTATTCGGTGTATAGATCAACAATGGCAAGAATAAGAAGCGGAGTTGGAAACGTGAACGAAAACAGGAATCAACCACCTGTAATCGAGCAAATGCCTGTTGTAGCAGCAGCACCTGAGCCAATGACAATGGCTGGTGTACAATTGATGATTCAGACGATGTTGGATCGTCAGATGGAAGAAACTAGACGTCTGCTTCAACAGAATCGTGAAGAACCTTCAATACAAGTTGAAGAGCCCGAAGTGAACGGAGGTTCGTCGGATGAAGGAAACTTCAGTGGGGTTGTTGGTCAAGCCAACCCACCGTTAGTTAGACAAAACCACCAGGAGGGAAGAATTGATGGACTTGGATGCAAGTACAAAGATTTCTTGACTTGCAAACCATCGACCTTCACTGGAAAGGAAGATCCGATTGGAGTCATGGATTGGATCTCGGAAATGGAGCTAGCCTTCATGACATGTGGCTGCAGAGGCAAGTTGCAGACCACTTTCGCAGTATGTCAGTTTAGAAGTGGCGCAGTTCGTTGGTGGAACACTCTGGGGAAGACCCTAAGCCCTAACGAACCACTACAACTGACTTGGGCAGAGTTCTTAGTGCAATTTAAGCGCAAGTTCTGCTCGGCCCAAAATCTACTGGAGTTGGAGAACAAGTTTCTGACCTTGAGAAAAGGTAGCATGTCAGTCGATGATTACACCAATGCCTTCACTGACAAAATGGAGTTTGCTTTGCGCATCGTCCCAGATGAGCTGACAAAAGTGGACCAGTACGCGAAGGGGCTCCCATGGGAGTACGCAGTTCCAGTACGTCAGGCACCTACTCTAGAGGCAACTATTTGGGCTGCCAAGTCTGTTGAGGATATGATCAAGGGAAGAACCGCCAGCAAGGTTGAAGTTGGTGAGAAGAGAAAGTTTGAAGGAACTTCAGGTTCCAATAAGAAAATCAAATTTTCGAAGTCTACTTCGAAGAAGTTTGGAGGAAGAGGAGGCGAAGCGAAATGGTGTGATAAGTGTAAGAAAAAGCACTTTGGGAAATGTAGTGAGGATGTAACTTGCTACAAGTGTGGAAAAACTGCGCATTTTGCCAATGAGTGTCTGTCCAACAAAAGGATGTGTTTTGGTTGTAATGAAGAGGGGCACATTTTGAAAGACTGTCCGAAGAAGAAGGAGGCAGTTAGGCCCAACATTCCACCAAAGCCGAAGGCGAGAGCCTTTCAGATGACACTGGAAGCTGCGAAGGATGAAGCTGATGTCGCTTCAGGTACTTTTCTCGTAAACGAATTACCTGCTCAAATTTTATTTGATTCTGGAGCCAACTACTCCTTTATATCGCATGAATTTGGTAGAAAACTAGCTTTGCCTGTCGATAGACTAGATAATGTTTTATTAGTCGAAGTTGCTAGTGGCAAGTTTGTACCTGTTAGCCATCGTATGAAAAACATCTTAATTGACTTGAATGGGAATAAGTTTCACGAGGAATTATTGTCTATCGAACTTAACGGTTTCGACATCGTGTTGGGAATGGATTGGCTTGGCGCCAACGATGCCAAGATTTTATGCAAGAAGAAGATAGTAAAAGTAAACCCACCAGGGAAAGAGTCATTTATGGTGTATGGGGACAAACGCAGAGTAAATTCTGGAATCATTTCGCTAATGAAATCCAGAAAGTGTTTGGCCAAGGGATGTATATCGTATCTAGCATTCGTGATTGATGCTAAGAAGGAAAAGAAGGAGGTGCAGAGCATTCCAGTGGTATGTGATTATTCGGAAGTATTTCCCGAAGATCTTCCTGGATTATCACCTGATAGACAAGTGGAGTTCAGAATAGACTTGTTACCAGGAACCACGCCAATAGCAAAAGCACCGTACCGACTAGCACCGACGGAGATGAAGGAGCTAATGATGCAAATTCAGGAGTTATTGGACAAAGGTTTCATTAGACCTAGTTCATCACCCTGGGGAGCTCCGGTGTTATTCGTGTAGAAGAAAGATGGAAGTATGAGAATGTGCATCGATTACAGAAAGCTGAACAAGGCAACAATAAAGAATAGATATCCGTTGCTGAGGATTGATGACCTGTTCGATCAACTACAAGGTTCAAGTTATTTTTCAAAGATCGACCTAAGGTCAGGATATCATTAGCTGAAAATAAGAGAGCGTGATATAGAGAAGACTGCTTTCAGAACGAGATATGGACACTACGAGTTCTTGGTTATGTCGTTTAGACTAACCAATGCACCAGCAGCGTTCATGGATTTAATGAACAGGGTTTGTAATCCATTCCTTGATAAATCTGTGATAGTGTTCATAGATGACATTCTAATTTACTCGAAAAGCCAAGAGGAGCATGGCAGACACTTGTGAGAAGTGTTAGAAGTCTTGAAGAAGGAGAAGCTGTATGCTAAGTTCTCCAAATGTGATTTTTGGATTCGAGAAGTCCAATTCTTGGGTCACGTGGTCAACCAAGAAGGGATAATGGCTGATCCAGCAAAGATTGAGGCTGTAATGAAGTGGGAACAACCAAAAAGTCCCACGGAGATCCGAAGCTTTTTAAGATTAGCCGGATATTACCGAAGGTTTATCAAAGGCTTTTCTTCGATCGCTAGTCCATTAACAGCTTTGACCCGTAAAGGAGCTACTTATGCTTGGAGTGATAAGCATAAGGAAGCATTCGAGTTGCTAAAGAAGAAGCTATGTGAAGCACCGATTCTTTCTCTACCCGACGGAGTCGAAGACTTCGCTGTATATAGCGATGCGTCAGGTGTTGGGTTGGGTTGTGTTTTGACCCAAAGAGAAAAGGTGATAGCATATGCGTCTCGACAGTTGAAAGTGCACGAAAAGAACTACCCCACTCATGATTTGGAGCTGGCTGCGGTAGTATTTGCACTAAAAATATGGAGACATTACCTCTATGGCACGAAGTGCAAGCTTTTCACTGATCATAAGAGTCTCCAATATCTCTTTAATCAGAAAGAATTGAATATGAGGCAACGACGCTGGCTAGAATTACTCAAGGACTACGACTGCGAGATACTTTACCACCCCAGTAAAGCTAATGTTGTTGCTGATGCTCTCAGTCGGAAAGTCAATGTTGAAAGAAAGAGGCCAAGAGCGTTAAGAATAGAAGTTGTCTCGACGATTGTGGAGAGTATAAAGAAAGCTCAAGAAGAAGCTTTAGAGAAGAATGACCGAAAGGAGGAACGTTTGGGTAAAACGTTAGTGTTCGGTATAAACAGTCACGGACTGAAGGTGTTCCAAGATCGGATTTGGGTACCTAAGTCCGGAGGAATTAGAGATCTTCTGATGGAAGAAGCTCACAAAACCATGTACTCGATTCATCCAGGCAGCACTAAAATGTATAGGGACCTGAAACCCTACTACTGGTGGCCGACGATGAAGCTTGATATAGCAAAGTATGTGGCCGAGTGTGTGACTTGTGCGAGGGTTAAGGCACAACATCAGAAACCATATGGGAGTTTAGAACCTTTGCCTGTACCCATGGGTAAATGGGAAGACATTGCCATGGATTTTGTCACTAAACTACCTAGAACAAAGAACGGTCACGACATGATTTGGGTGGTCGTTGATCGATTCACTAAGAGTGCGCATTTCATAGCAGCCAATGAGAAATGGTCTATGGAAAAGCTTGCGAATTCTTACCTAAAGGAAATTGTGAGGCTTGACGGTGTTCCGTTAACGATTGTATCGGATTGTGACAGCCGTTTCACCTCAAGGTTTTGGAAAAGTCTACAAGAGGAAATGGGTACCAAGTTGTATTTAAGTACAGCTTACCATCCACAAACTGATGGTCAGAGTGAAAGAACGATACAAATACTTGAAGATATGCTGAGAGCATGTACCCTGGAATTCCTAGGTAACTGGGATGAACATTTACCTTTGGTAGAATTTTCCTACAATAATAGTTTCCACTCGAACATAAAGATGGCACCGTATCAAGCTTTGTACGGACAGAAGTGTCGTACGCCGTCTTGTTGGCTAGAGGCTGGAGAAAAGCAGTTTATGGGACCCGAGATGGTCCATCAGACTGTTGAGAAGTTGAAAGTGATCAGGGAAAGAATGTTAGCAGCTCAAGATCGTCAAAAGAGCTATGCTGACAAAAAGCGAAGACCGATGACTTTTGAAGTTGGAGATTCGGTTTTGCTTAAAGTCTCGCCGTGGAAGGGACTTATAAGATTTGGTAAAAGGGGAAAGTTGAGTCCAAGGTTTATTGGACCGTTTAAAGTTCTTCAGAGGATTGGGAACCATGCTTACAAGCTAGAACTACCAGAAGAACTGGATGATATTCATAACACGTTTCATGTGTGTTATTTTAGGAAGTTCACGGGAGAAGTTCCCGATATAATTCCAATTTCTGAATTGAGAATTGATGAAAACAAAAGATTAATTGAAGAACATGAGGAAATCGTTGACCGAAAGACTAAGAAATTGCGATGCAAGAGGGTCGAATTAGTGCTTGTCCGTTGGAAGCATACGAATGGGCCAAATCTCACCTGGGAAACGGAGAGTAACATGTTGAGTTGCTATCCGCATTTGTTTGTTGATGTGTGATTCCAGGGACGACATCATCCTAAGGGGGAGAGAATTGTAACGCCCGCATTTCCAGGCTAGGCATTATTGTTGATGTAATAGTCTAGGTTAACCTTTGTAACTCTTTTGAAGTATTAATGATGAAATATTTGAGTATTATGTGTTTTATGCTTAGTTGTGTGGCTTAATTGAATTAAGAATAAAATAAGCGTCAAAATTAAAGTGTGAGATAAACCCGATATCTTTACATAAAGTTGTAGTGGTTGAAACAAGGATTCCGGAGATATAAAGAATGCCGAAATCCAAGTTATAATGAAGAAGTTATGACCTGTCGAAGTTTCGCGACAGAACCGGCACGACGCTGAATGACGTAAAATATGAATTTAAGATAGAGCGATATCTAGCCTTAGTGATCGAAACGGAAGTTGTAGAGTTCGTTAAACTGAGAGCGTGCATAAAAAGAACGCCCAAATCTGACTTCGTATGAGGAAGTTATGATTTTCCGAAGTTTCGACTTAGCGGTATGCAGCCCGAATACTCGATTTGAGATCGAGCGGTTTATAGCCGAAACAATCTAAACGAGAATCGAAGATCTCGTCGATAGTAGTCCAACGGTAAAAAGACAGACGAAACGGACGTCGGATGAAGAAGTTATGAATTTCTAACGGAGTTTTCCTGTCCCGGCCTACTAAAAATAATATAATAAAAATATAATGAAAATAAATTCAAAATTAGCCGACGGAGTCTAAACGAGAGTTGTAGAACATAATCTCACCTACGCGTGCATATAAAGAACGTCGAAAACGGAGCTTGTATGCGAAATATATGAATTTCTGAAGTTCGGGGCACGAAATCTGATCCTGTGTCAGAACTCACAACGTGAACACTGTGTTCACGACGTGAACTCAGAAAAACGTCACCTGGACTCTGTCAGACCCCACTTGTGATGACGCATGCAGTGAAGATCAAGCCCCACGACGTGAGCCCTTAAAACTCACGACGTGAACCCTGAAATCTCAGCCTATAAATAGAAATCAAGGGTCAGCCGATTATGGTTGCTCCATCTCTTCTCTCCCACTCCCGATACTCTCTCTAAGTCCTATTTTAACCCCCCGAAGCCCCGGTGTTCATCCCGAGACCCGAAGCAAGTCCCGAAGCCCGAAGATCCCGAGAAGAAAAGAGTTTCCGAGCCGAAGCTCTGCCCGCGAGAAGCCCGGTGTGTGAAGTGATCCCGGTTTCACCGAAGAATACTACTACAAGCCGTAGTGCTGTCCGATCATCTTCTGATCAAGTGAGTGTGTAGTTACTTTCTTTTAATACATAAATACGAAGTATTTACTATGAAATACATGTTATGTGTTTATATATTGGTGTTGATTTGAAGGGGGTACATAATCTCTTTCAAATGCACGATTTTATACAAGTATCAATTTAACGCACTAAGTATATGTGTTATGTGAGTGTATCGATGATATCTTCTAATCTCATAGATATGATTTATTCTCTATGAAATACGTGTTATGTTTATGTGTCTCATCTTTTATCCGGAATGTGTTTTGAATGAACATACTATGCAGGTTTTAAATTATTATAAAAATGTATATTTTATCTACTAAAATGTTGGGTAGAACATGGGTAGATAGTTGTCTTGTGATAAAAAGATGAGAGGCCTCGATGTTTTTGATTTAGTCATCTAGCAGAGTTTAGATGACGACCACAAACTTTTCTAGACAGTCTTGTGGAACGCTAGCAGGCTCGCCACCTGTAGGTGTTAATGAACTTGGGTGTTCATTCGATGTACTCCATCCCCCTCATGGTTGCCTTATTTGACATATATTGCTGGGAAACCCCCGAATGCATGTGTTGTCGCCCAAGATGAAATATTCTTAGACTAGGGCCCTTATGTTAGTTGTCTTAGGGACGTAAAGTGAGAATAACGGGAATGGGTAATTGGGTTATTGTTGGTTGGTGGAATTAAATATAATTATTTATTGTGGGTTGAAAACCCTATATGCTCACCAGGCTCCCAAGCCTGACCCACTCAGTTTTCTTTGTATTACAGGTAGTGGCACCAGAGCATAAGTTGGATGACTTGTCAAGTTATTTTTGGATTATAGACCCGCTATTATATATATAACTGTTGTAAGGTCTGTATTGTAATGTTTATGCTTTTGGTCTGTTTATCGGAACATGACATCCCGAGTTTTGTTATACAATGAAAATACATTTCTTTATGAAATGCTTTGGTAAATCTTATTTTATTATATTTTGTTTTGGGAACAAATTTCGCAACTCTTTTAAATCAAAGGATTACTCTGAAATTGTTTTAAAAGCATAAATTAAACCGGTCTTTTCTGGCCGTGATTTTGGGGATGTCACATTACTAGCATGCTGTTCTAACATATCACATAATATCAAATAACATGTATGGTATTTTGGGGTCTACTTACTGGCTCCGGCTGATCGTACACTTCGCATCCTCTTTTACTTATTTTGAAAACCATTTAAAAATCACTTTGAAAATCTTTCCTTGAATTGAGACTGGATTCACACGAGTGTTCCTCCAATTCACTCAAACCAAGGCTCTGATACCAACTTATAACACCCATAAAATTCAAGCCAATTTAAAACTTTTAAAACATTTCCAAAACCATTAACCATTACAAAACTTGTTTTCAAATTGTATCATATCAGAGTATCCCAGAAACAAAGTCATAAAATGTGAGGAGCTGTACGATCACGCCTTCGCCTTGCCGCGATCCCCTGATGTACCTGAAACAATAAACTGAAACTGTAAGCCCGAAAGCTTAGTGAGTTCCCCCAAAATACCCATACCACAACAATACACATATAGTCATAAACACCATACTATGGGTCCAGTCAACCATCGGGTTGGAATACCCCAGGCCCTCAACCATCCGGTTGGAAAGCCAACATATTATGGGTCCAATCATGCTCGGGATGGAATACCCCAGGCCCACAACCAACAGGTTGGAATGCCCACATAATACGAGTCGAATCATCCTCGAGATGGAATACTCACGGCCCACAACCTACAGGTTGGAATGCCCAGGTCTATTGGCCTCCGCACAAAGCATATAAACCTCAACCGCTAAACGAACATGTGCACATATAACAGATAATCGCATAGCAGTCTATAGACAATGCTTGATCTAACGGATAATACCACATAGCACATGACACCATCCTATCTACCAAGATGCCGATCTAACAGATCATACCACATATCATATAATATTATCCTACCCTCTAGGATACCGGTCTAACAGGTCATACCACATACCATATAATGTTATCCTACCCTCTAGGATACCGTTATAACAGATCATACTAGCATAACATAACCAGATAACAATCCAAAGGGCCGGCCTTGGTGCCTTAGACCCTTAAGTATACTGAGGATAACTCACCTTACAACTGTCGACTAGAAATAGAAAGCTCGACTCTCGAATCCCCGCCACGAACTCTACCACCTATATCCAACACATCACAAGGTTCATAAATTCCCAGTTACCCCAGAAGTCAACTGGTCAACCCTCAGTCAAAGTCAAAGTCAATTTCCCGGGTCAACAGTCCATGTTGACCTGAACTCGTCAAGTGTATCCAGCCATTCGCCGAGTTCCTTGCATAACTCGTCCGCTCGTTGAGTCACCAGAGTGACTCGTCGAGTTCCTAAGGCTCGCGGTCGAAACTCCTTGGCCACTCGTAAAGTTTTCCCCCTTGCAACTCGACAAGTTCGCACGCATCCAAAGGTTGGGGAAAACCCTAACCGACTCGTTGAGTCACTCTACTGACTCGCCCAGTCTACGACAATCTTCATCAGACTCACCGAGTTGTTCATCCAACTCGTCGAGTTCAGGACCATCTTCATACAACTCGCCGAGCCGACCATGCGACTCGCCGAGTCCCTTCAATCCTTCATCCATACAGATGCTTTTTAAGCCATGCAAAGGCTCCAGATTGTAGATCCAACCTTCCAAGGCCTGCTTATCATGTAAAGTTGCAAACTTTACGTGCATGCAAAGCTTTAAGGCCCTAAAATGACAAAACTAAGCTTGACATGAAGTCCAACACTTGAGGGAAAGCTCATTATTGCCAAAACTATTACCTTTATGGATCCAGGGACCAAAAGGAGTCCAGATCTGAAGTTTCAGCTTCAGATCTTGTCTCAAACACAAAAGCCTTTCCTAAAACCCACCCAAAAGAGATTAAAGATAAGATGAGCCAAAGAGACAGCTTAATACCTTCTAGAGAGTGTCAACTGATGTATATCCTTTTTTCCCACGAGTTCCTAGCTTCAATTACTTGTTTCCCCAAGTGTTCCTCACCAAGATCTCTCTTCAAATCTCTATCACATCAAAGAAACACACATACACACGATTTAGGGTATAAGGGTGCCAAGAAGTTGTAAAGGGGAGGCTGGGGAGGGCCAATGATCCTTTAAATAGGGTGAAAAACCCCGGGATTTAGGGTTTCATCTGCCAGCTCCTACTCGTCGACTCCCTTCTTGGACTCGGCGAGTAGATCACTAAAACACGCGGACCAACCCGCTGCTACTCGACGAGTAGGGCAGCCAACTCGTCGAGTAGACCTTGAAATCAATAAAATTCTCAAATAAACCAATACCTGAAAATCGGGGCGTTACACGCTTTGGTTCCATGATTGACTGCGAGGGTCAGCGGGTGGTGGTTCGAATCCCAAGTGGGGGAGAACTGATTGTTTACGTAGAGGGCACCAGATTGGGATCAGGGTTTTGTTCGGCTGCCAGGGCTCGGCAGTACATTCAGCACAGATGTGTAGGTTATCTAGTGTATGTGGTGGATATGCAGGTTAGGGATCAGGGTTCAGATCAGAGGTTCCCGTGGTCAGAGAGTTTGCTGACATGTTTTCGGAGGAGTTACCCGGAGTGCCTCCAGAGAGGCAGGTCGAGTTTAGGATCGACCTAGTGCCAGGTGCAGCCCCTATCACCAAGGCGTCATACCGGTTGGCACCACCAGAGATGCATGAGCTGTCGTCTCAGTTACAGGAACTGCTGGGTAAGCAGTTCATTCGTCTGAGCATTTCTCCATGGGGAGCGTCGATTCTCTTCATCAGAAAGAAGGATGGTTCACACCGGATGTGCATTGACTATCGGGAGTTGAACAAGTTGACGGTGAAGAACCGTTATCCACTCTCGAGGATAGATGATCTTTTTGATCAGTTGCAGGGAGCATCTTGGTTCTCCAAGATAGACCTGAGGTCCGGGTACCATCAGGTCAGGGTTAGGGAGGAGGACATGGAGAAGGCCGCGTTTCGGACTCATTATGGACATTACGAGTTCGTGGTGATGCCGTTTGGGCTCACCAACGCGCCAACAGTATTTATGGACCTGATCAATCGGGTTTGCAGACCGATGCTTGATCGCTTGGTCATTATATTTATAGATGATATCTTGGTGTACTCTAAGACCCGCAAGCAGCATGAGGAGCATCTACGGGAGTTATTGGGAGTTTTGATACGAGAAGGACTCTATGCCAAGTTCTCGAAGTGCGAGTTTTTGTTACGGGAGGTTTCAGTTCCTTGGACACCTCGTTAAGCAGGAGGGGATTTTGGTCGATCCGGCCAAAATCGAGGCGGTTATGCAGTGGGAGGTTCCGAAGTCGCCCTTGGATATCAGGAGATATTTGGGATTGGCGGGGTACTACCGGAGATTCATACAGGATTTCTCCAAGATTGCAGTACCCCTCACTCGTCTGACGAGGAAGGGGGTGGATTTTTCAGTGGGGCCCCGAGCAGCAGATGGCGTTTGAGACCCTCCGACAGCGACTATGCGAGGATCCAGTCTTGACTCTTCCGGGGGGACTCGAGGATTTTGTGGTGTTCTGTGATGCATCCATCATGGTACTGGGAGCGGTCCTCATGCAGAGAGGATGGGTGATAGCCTACACATCGCGGCAGCTGAAGCCGCACGAGACGAGATACCCTACACATGATCTGGAGTTGGGAGCGGTGGTATTCGCTCTCACGATTTGGAGACACTACCTCTATGGGGTCCGCTATACCATATACACGGACCACAAGAGCCTGTGACACATCATGGATCAGCCGAACCTGAACATGAGATAGCGCAGGTGGCTGGATATAGTCAAGGACTACGACTGTGAGATCCTTTACCACCCAAGTAAAGAGAATGTGGTTGCGGACGCTCTGAGCCGCAAGTCAACTAGACCTTCTACCCCAGTGGCATGTATGAGGATATCAATGGATTCTTCACTTGTGAGCTTGATCAGGAAAGCTTAGGCAGAGGGTATGCATCAGGAGAAGTGGAAACTTGAGAGGATTAGGGGTGAGAACACCCGGTTTGTGCAGGATAGCCATGGATTATTGACCCGATGCGGTCGGTTGTGGTTTTTGATGTCTGGTCGGGTCAGACAGACTATTTTGGAGGAGGCTCATAAGTCTCGCTTCTCTATTCACCCGGGGCCACCAAGATGTACCGGGATTTGCGACTGAGTTACTGGTGGTTGTGCATGAAGTGAGAAATCGCTTGGTACGTGGAGAGGTGCTTGACCTGCAGGATGGTCAAGGCCGAGCACCATAGGCTGCATGGCAAGATGCAGCCTCTAGAGGTTCCCATGTGGAAGTGGGAATAGATCACAATGGATTTTTTTTACCAAGCTGTCGAGGATGGCGAAGGGCTTCGACGCTATTTGCGTCATCATGGATCGATTGACCAAGATCGCCTACTTTTTAGCGATACGGGAGAGTTCATCGCCCGAGAAGCTGGCCCACTTGTATATCCGTGAGATCGTTGCTCGCCATGGGGTGCCAGTCTCTATTTTCACAGTTGCAAAAGTGCATAACAGATGAGGGGGCAGTGGTATCATTAGATGATATTCAGGTCGATGAACGCCTGAATTACGTGGAGAGACCAGTGGCCATTCTAGAGAGGAAGATAAAGGTTCTACAAAACAAGGAGGTACCTTTGGTAAAGGTATAGTGGGAGCACATGAGGGGATCCGAGTGGACATGGGAGCCGAAAGCAGATATGCGGGAGCACTACCCAGACTTGTTTGCCGCAGCAGACTTCGAGGACGAAGTCTAGTTCAAGTGGGGGAGAATTGTAACACCCCGACTCCCAGGTACAAGTTTTAAGCATTATATGACATATTTATGGACCTACTCGACGAGTTGGTTGCCCCCAACTCGTCGTGTAGAAGCGGGTTAGCCCGCCTGGATTATTGGATATACTCGACGAGTCAGAGGACCCGGACTCGACGAATAGGAGCTGGGAGATGAAACCCTAATTTTTAGGGTTTGCACCCTATTTAAAGGACCTTAAGTCCCTTCCTCCAGTCCTTTACCACCCCCTTGACGGCTGAGAGAAACCCTAATTGATATTACCTTGTTCTTGAGTGTTTGTGAGGTTTAAAGTGTGATTTTGGTGCATTTGGTGAAGGAGGTGTGAAGTATAAGAAGCTTGGGGCAGAGAGGAGCTTGTGGATCTGACTCCTTCAGCTTGGCATCATTTTAAAGGTATCAAGTCGATACCTTGGCTTACCCTTAGCTAAATCTCTTGATGTTTGGGTTTAGGGCTATCTTTAGCACATTTGGGAGTAATTTCGAGTATTGGGCAAGATTTGAAGTTGTAACTTCAGATCTGGACTCCCCTTGGTCCCTATAGCTATAAAGTTGTGAGATTTGGCAAGCTTGGGCCTTTCCCTTTGAGTTAACCTTTCTCTTACTCTAGTTTTGGCATTTAGGACCATGCATGTACGTAAAGTTTGAAACTTTACGTGGAAACCATGCCCTAGGAGGTTGGATCTGCAATATGGAGCTTTGGGGTGGCTTAAAAACATATGTATAAGTAATGGACTGCATGAACTCGACGAGTCGCTTGGCTGACTCGACGAGTCGGATGAAGTTTGCCCGTATTTGATTCTGCATGAACTCGGAGAGTCAGTAAGAGGACTCTACGAGTTAGTTATGGTTTTCCCCGACTTCTGGACACGCATGGACTCGACAAGTTGGTTGGAAACTCGGCGATTCGGTTAGGGTTTTATGACTTTCTGACTTCTCAAGGAACTCGACGAGTTGCTAGCTGCACTCGACGAGTTGGGTTAACCTGGACTGTTGACTTTGACTATGACCAAGGCTTGACCTGTTTGACTTCTGCAGGTATTGTGGTAATTTGGAAATTTATGGAAGTGGATCATCGGTGGATGTAGGTGTTGGACTTGGGGCTGCATTTGGTGGAGTTTTACTTTATCACTTCGAGCTACTAGTGAGGTGATTTCTCCTCACTATATCAACAGGGTCTAAGGCACCAATGCCGACCATTTCTGTTGGGAAGTGTTGCATCAGATTCCACAAGGTGCAAGTCGTAAGGTCATATTTTTCTGAGAAGTCTTGTATGTTGCTGAAATTATACCCTTCAAGAAGTTTTTAATATTTTTGCAAACATTGGATGTTTTCTCAAGTAGGAGCCTCAATAACAACATCACTAGAAGTTTTTTGGTCCCTTAATGTCCCTTTCGTAATGTAATTGACTTTTATGTGATGGCTCACAAAAATATCACTAGATGGTTGCTTTATGAACATATGTGTATAACATGTTTTTGTTGTTTTATGCTTATGTTAATATTGTCTTTTTATTGTTAAAATTACTTTTTTATCTTCAAATAACATCTTCAACATAAATAAACATCATAAGGAGTTTGGTTTTAATGATATTTAAGTATGATGTGCATGCAGTGTATAGGCGTTGTAGAAACATGATGCTTATTATGGTTCAATGGAGTCATTATGTTGATTGATGATCAATTGGTTTGAAAAGATAAATGTTATGATGGTAAAGTGAGAAGAATTGACCATGTAAGAGATAACATAGTTTTAAAGCAAGTAATGAAGTGGTAATATTGAACCTAGGTAAGTATGATGTGTTTGTAGTGTATGGGCGTTACAGACACATGGAACATATTGTGATTCAATGGATCAATTAAGTTACTTGAGGATTAAGTTGATTAAAAAGAGAAGTACTAGCCTGGTAAGTTGAGAAGAATTTAGCATATAAGAGACAGAATACTTGTGAACCAAGGAATCAAATGGTGATATTGAATCTAAGTATAGTGTGCACACAGTGTATGGGCATTGTAGATACATTGAATTTATGGTGATTCAATGGACCCATTAAGCTAAATGAGGATCGAGTAGTAGGACAAGAAAGATAAACATGGTACTTGGAAGAAATTTCCATGTATAGAATGAGACTTGGATTCTCGAGAATGGAGGAAATATAGATGTGAAATTTTGGCGCACAAACTTTTAAGAAATTATGGAGGAAAAAGAGTTGTGGCTAGATACAACACTTTGGAATGAAAGTTAAAGTGTAATACTTCATTAAGAGTTAGAAAAAGAGCTAGAAAAGTAGTTGTGTAACCAATTATAGAGTTATAATGGTGTAGTGGAAGCGTAGTAGGTTAGTAACTTACATAAGAGTAGATGGCTAAGAAGTGTATTGGTACACTTGTGAGAAAAGGAATGAAAAATGTAAGTTTATAATCATGGTTGTGTAAAGTGGGACATGGTTGTGTAAAGTGGGACAAAAAGATGAAAGATGATGTTAAGTATGAAATTTGATTGCATAAGGGTAGATAGAGTGGTAGAGGACCCATATCATACATTAGGAGTAAATAGATGAAGAAAGTTTGGCCATTGCATTGGAAACACAAAGAAATGGAAAGCGGATTGCTATTTCGGGTTATGAGCTTAAAGAAGAGAATAACCTTAGATATGGGTCATTAAGTGAGAAAATGAATAAGATAGTAAGAAAATATTTTGAGGAAGAAATATCTTTAAGGAGGGTACATTGTAAGAACCTGAAATTTAGAAGTTGCATGTTATTGACCAAAAGGGGAAGATGGACAATTATGAGAACTTGGTAAGTTTATGAAGTTGCAACTTCATGAAAAATGGACAAGATGAGTTTAATTCACTAAGATGAGGTTAGATGAGTATGTTCAAGAGAAAAAATACACGAGAAGATGCATTTTGGCAAAAAGGGTAAACTGGGTATTTTTATGATTTTTGGGCCAATTGGTGACTTAATAGATTAAGACTCGTACTAAGTCGATGAGAGATGACTTAATAGAGTTGTAAAGTATGTTTCCACCTTTTAGTGGATATAAAGATCATAGAAAACATGTTACAAACGAAGAAGTTATGAACATTAGAATTTGTAGGAAAAGTTGTCCCCAAAGTTGGAACGGAATCATCAATTCAATTTGCTAATCTCCAGGTACAGCGACACGATACATAGATCGCCACGACGCGGTGGCTTAAGTTGGCTGCCATTGATCGAGGTGAAATGGTCACCATGGCTTGGTGGAACATCCTACCACAACATGTTATTGAGGATTAATGACGAGTGCAAGGTTTTAAAACTCGTTCGACGGTAGCTCGAAGGTCGAATGGTGTTAAGGGATTAATCGGTCTTGGCGGGGATTAATCGGGGATTAATCGGAGACCATAGATTATTAATAAAATATTAAAATTAATCAAATATTAATATATCTTAAGAAAAACAAGTACTTCAATATAAGAAAATAAGAAAATTTGTAATTTGAAAATTTGAAAATTTGAAAATATAAACATTTTGGCATAATATTTGAAATTTTGGAGTAAAAAAAAGTTTATTTTTTGAATTTTTTTAAAAATTTTTTTGACCTTTTTTTTTTTTTTTTTTTACTTTTTTGACTTTTGTTGACTTTTGTTGACCAATTAATCCCGCCAAGACCGATTAATCCCGCCAAACCCGATTAATCCAAAATTTCCGATTAATACCCTAATCCTCGACGGTTGGAGAACGCCAAGAGATTAATCCACGATTAATCGCCGATTAATCCCGATTTCTGCAACCATGGACGAGTGTCATACCTGTTAGAGCTAATTTCGATCATTTCGTTGGGGAGTTGGAGAGGGCGATTTTGCTGCCCAAATGGTTCCAAGGCAAGCTATAGATGGTTGATTCCTAATATTTTCATCATTTCCACATCAAGGTACGATTTCACCACTTTCACCACATTATGATGTAAATGTGAGTGTTTAGTTGCTTTAATCAAGCTTAAAAAGTGATTTCCATGGTAGAATAAACCTGATGAGATTCAGGGTTTGAAACAATAATTAGTGATTAGTGAATTGATGCATTATATGTAGATTATAATTAATTAGGTAGTATATGATTCTTAAATCATTAGATGAAATAGATTAAGAGGTAGAAATTGAGAAGACATAATTATGATCCATTAAATGGTCATTTTTACCATAAGAATCATTAAGCTCTTAATAGGCTAAGACTAGTATTATAAACTTGTATATGTGTATGAATAGGCCTAAGAGAAAAGAAGATAGATGAAGATACATCAATGGAAGAAAGGCGCCAAGTGGTAGTAAATCTTTACTAACTAACAAAGTGAGTTATAGCTCTCTCTCTAGATTACGTATGTTTATATTTTATATAGATGGATGTATGTTGGAGTAATTAGATGGAGACAGAATATGATTATGTGTGTAAGAGAATTTATCAGATCATTTATGTATATTCATATTATCTATAAGGTATAAGTTTAGAAACATGTATCAGAGCATGTATGTATACCTAGATAAAGTATGGATAAAGAGAAAGGTATTTGTTATATACCTAAGTGATTATAGATAAAGACAAAGTATGATTATATGTCGTATAATCATTACTATGGGTATGTATGTCTAGATTTAATGGTATTGTAAAGAATAACTATATGTTAATAGACATATATAAGGACTAAGTAGTTAATGAGTAAAGTAATGGATGAGTAGTAGAAGATTTCTTGATGATATAAAGATATGGATTTTCCATGGCATAAGAGCTACGTGTCGAGTCACATAAAAGAGTTAGAGAATAGTATGTTTCCTTCGGGAATAAGAGTATGATTCCTTTAGGGTGGAGATAGAGATTCCTACGAAATAAGATTGGAATTCCTTTAGGAATGAGATAGAGATTCTTAGAAGAATAACAGTATGGTTCCTTTAGGAATAAAGGGTATGATTCCTTTGGTAATGAGATTATCTCCCTACGGTGAAAGAGATGGTGATCCCTTTGGGGATGTAGATAGATTATTCCTATAGGAAGAAAGATTATATATGGTCAGTGAAAATAGAGAAAAGATTGCATGAGTGGAAAAAGTCAAGAGAGTTCTTATAAGAACCTAGATATAATCCATGAGGGATTAAGAGTAAGGAATCTGCAAGTGATTCAAGAGAAGATGAGTGAGTGAGGATCCACGAGGGATCATAAGATTGAGGATTAAGTTCGGATGAGTGTACCCAGTAATTTTATTGCAAAATGGTTTTCCATTAGAAGAGAGATAAAGAGTATGAAGAGCATTAGACAAGAATGCTAAGAGTAGATATGTGTCAAGAATAGAGTAAGAGATAGAGAAGAGCATGCGTACAGTATATAGAAGAGCAACGAAAAATTTAAAAGATAGGGTATCTAAAATAAAGAAAGATAAGATAGAGTATATGTAGAATATGAGATGGGAATGAGAAGGGACTAAAAGAAGGTAATATATGAGACTAAGAAGAGGCTAAGAGAGAGTCAGAGATGAGAAGAAAGAGTATGAGAATGAAAGAGTAGAATGTTGAGGCGTGAGAAGACATAAAAGTAAATAGATAGATGAGATAAGTAAATAGAACATGGTAGATAAGATGATAAACTAGAAGAAGTAAAGAGAAAAAGAGTAGAAGAGAAAGATGTAATGAGATAAGAAAGAATAGTAATGTATGTTATGAAAGAAAGAAGATTAGATTGTAGAGTAAGAGAAAGGAGAAAAAAATAAAGAAAGAATAGGTGGAACATGAAAACATATAAGAATATAAATCACCAGACCTATGGTCAGATGCAATAAATATTTTCGTAATTTACAGGTATAGGTAGTAGTCGTGGTACGTGAGAAGACTGGAGCACAAAGACCTAGAATATATTTCATTTCCTTATTGTTTCAACTTGTATGTTTGATTTTTATTGTAAACCCGTGATTAAACTTTGGATTTAAAGCGTTTTAACTTTTATAGAATTTTACATTTTAGTAGAAAATTGTGATAATTCCTTTAGATGTATGTGTAGAAAATATGGTCGTTACAATTGGTATCAGGGAAATAGTTTAAGTGAATCAGGTTTGGTATGTCCATTCCTAGACTTAAACTATGGAAAATGAAATCGAAACAAAGGTTATGAGTTGGTTTTGTGATAACCATGCTATAAGATGTACGTATGTGGCCGTAGATATGTACAGATAAAGAAATCAAGAGTATGATTTTAGTACATTGACCAACCAAGATGGGTTTGGGTATAGTATGTTGAGAAGAAATAAAGAATGGCCATTTTGTACATGTTCTCTAAGCAATGCAAGTTGTGTGGACATTTTCAGTCTTTTTTATGTTTAAAGTTTAGATCTTGTTGGATTGGAGTGTCTTAATGGATAAAGTTGGAAACTTTATCTGCTTAAACACTATTAAGGAGAAAATTTGGAAGTTTGGCAGATTGACTAAATGGAATCAGTCATTTTGCCTTATGATTATGGCTAAAGCACGTTGCGCCTCTCCCACATGCAGTGCGCTTTTCAGAATCATTGGGAGCATGGCTTTTTAAGCTAAGAAACCCGACTATTTTGTCTTTTTGTTGGTGCGGAGCATCCAAAAGAAAGTTGGCGCGTTTGACCAAAATGCTAAGTTTTTGACTTTTTAACTAAGTTTGACCTTGGATCAAACTTTAGGGTTTTAGGTCATAGCCAAGGTTGAACTTTTATTTGTTTCTAGGTGATGTGTGAGACCGGTCCATTAGTATTCGCGTCCAGTGTTATTGTTTTTGGTCTATCTGTGAGGTGAGTCTTCTCACTATTTGACTTATCTCATGTTTCTTGTGGTTGAAATGTATTTTTAGTTGTGCTAGACTTTTTTGTATGTTAATTTTCTATAATTGAGTCGCTTATTAGTATGGGCCTATGGGCCGTTGAGCACCTGGACATTCTATAATTGAGTGTAATTGAGTCGTTGATGACTCAGGGTCATTGAGAACCCGAATTTAATGTATTTTAGTCGATGAGTACTTGGGGTTGAGCACCCATTGTTGTTATGTATTTTTAGTTGTGATGTGTTGTATATGATTCTTTGAGACACTCACTAAGCTTTGTCTTAAAGTTGTGGATTTAAATATTTTTGGTAATTCTGAGGATAGGGGAAAGGAAAACGGATGAATGTACACACTCGTCGGCATCATCAACATTTTGTGATTTTGTGTTGTTATGGTACTCTAATTTGGATAATTTTCTTTTGGAATATATTATTTTATTGACTTGGTTTTATGATGATGGCATTTTAACTTAATTAAAAACCAAAAATTTTATTGTGAGATTTGGATACACATTCCCCTAGAAATAATTCAATAAGCCCAAGTCTTTCATAGCAAATCAGTATGCCAAATATTGTTTCAAATACTGTATACAATCATGACAACACTAGTAATAATCATGTCATTAGTATATAAGGAAATAAGGATCCGACCTACACTCTTACGTCTAACAAATAACGTCGAATCTTGATTACTAGGATAATAACCAAGAGAAGTAATTACCATGGAAAATTTCTCAAACCAAGCACGAAGGGATTGTTTGAGACACCAAAAATATCTCAAGTGTTACATTGTAAATATAAATTATTACTAAGATGAAAACCAACAAAGTAATTACCCTAACTGTATTTTTCCTCTTTTGTTCAAAAGTTTACAAATATCTCAAGTGCTACATTGTAAATATAAATATTTAATTCAATTATTAGAAGGAAAAACTTTCTCTAGATATTTAAAGAAGCGGTTAGAGTAAAATTTGGGAGGAGCAACAGATATTGACATAGGATCATGGAGTACAGATTTATATGCATGTTCTATTTTCTTTCTCGTGTTGTATTCCTGAAGTATATCAATTATACCAAGATAAAGAACAACATCGTAGACCTCAAAAAGTTCGACTTCTGTGGAACCGGAAATGTCATGAGAGACCTTATGGTTTGCTTGAGCCGGCATGTTCACGCCTAATTGCACCCGTAACCTAAAAGTGTTTTTATAGATATTAGGTCAAATTCAAGGTACTAGATGAAATTTATGTATATGCATGACATCTCATGTCATGCCATGACAAGACATATATAACATAACATAACATGGTATGGAATGACATGGCATAGTGTAACATAACATAACATAACATTACATAATATAACATAACATAACATGAAAAGTTGCTTCTTTCGCTATTCAATGGGCTGGGAAGAGGATCAGGTCTGACCCAAAGGATAGGGTAAGTTGGGAGACCATCTTAAGTGACTTTCAGTTTAGGGTCAAATTTAGGATTTATTTCTCTAGATATAATACAAACAATTTAATAAAAAAACAAGATTTTGATGTAGTATAATTAGAAATGATACTTGTCTGACTTTTAGAGTCTGGTGTGCTCAATCATGCCAATAGTTAAGTGAGAAATTTATTTATATATACTTTTATTTCTCAAGATGTATAATTTTTTTGAAGCTTGTGTGGTTGAGACAATACCTTGAAATTTATTCTTCCATGTTCGATAACTATCTAGTTTATGTTTTGCCTTCTATATTAGAATCAAAATCATTCTTAAATAAAAATATTTCATATAAAACAAAATCTAATACTAGCATTTTTCCCTAGAACTAAAATATATTTGGACCAACTGTCACAAAACATATGCAAATGGAAAAAAAAATTCCACTAATGTTGTCCCACCCAATAAGGTGGTACATGTTGAAATACAGACTTGTTGTTCACGACTTCTTGTGTGTGTAAAAGGTATAAATGTTCTCTTCTTCCATATAATTAGAAATAATATTCCTAAAATGACATATGTGCCAAATAATAACCTCAACATTAACGACAACAAATTTATCATATAACCCTTTAAATTCAAATTAGGGATGACCCTGATTTTTGACCAAAATGTCATGGTTAAAGTCACTGTAAAAACAACACATTCTTAAGGCCTATACACCTTAATAAACTAGAGGTGCCCTGTTTATATAGAAATTTAACCAAAATATTCCATTGATAATACTATCTCCGTATATTTTTACTCTTATAGTCAATAGGGTCATTTATATAATAATTAAGAATTGACATGATTTTATGGAGTACTTTTATGGTAGTATCAGGCATATATTAATCAAAGCTGGAATGAAACATTTGGATTAAGTAAAAGAATCGTGTTTTTTTAATATCTAGGGATGGTATCAAACAATCCTCAAAAATGTGATTCCTTCTTTGATGAAATGGAATGATATATATGTAGTTGTCAATTTACTTTTTATATATAATATTCAATAAGGTTAATTTCATAAATGGGAAACAAGGTATTTGTTTTTTTTTTTTTACAAAAAAACATTATTCTAAAGTACTGTAATGGCTAATAAAGTATTTGTTTCTTTTCACAAAATACCATTAAATCAATGTTTTTGTCTTGATTTATGAAATTAACTTTATTTGGGTGTCTAATTTGTGTAATGGAACGTTAAATATTATTCATGAGTATAAAATTTAAATTTATTTTTAAAAACCAAACAAAGAGCAGATTGAATACCTTCCAGTACCAGGAAGAAGGACATCAACTTCCTTGTCCCCTACCGAAAATGCCTTCAAAGTACTTCCTCTACTATGCGGACCTGGTGCGGTGTTTACAGAATCTGGTTCATGAGTCACTAGGAGAAGTCCCGTTGGTTGAATTGTACGATCCACACGTAAAATTGCTCCTAAAACAAGCAGAAGAGAAATTTAAATTGTTATATAATTTATAATATAAATAAAATAGAAATAGAGACAAAAATTTACCATCGTCGGTAGTATTCTGAGGCCTGTTGAATGCATAAGCATCTGGTGGTTCTAACATACTCTTCAAATGTTCAGGAGCTCTAAAATGCAATCCCAATAAAAGACTATAATCTATAATTTGTTGAGATTCTAGAAACATGCAGTCCAAATTAATTTGTCTGCAAAAGAATGGGACACTAGTGAAATACTAAAACTTAACAATGTAAAAGGAAGGGCTAAATGCAAGAAATATCAACGCACTTTTACTCATTTGTGCACTTTATCATTCCACTTTCATTTCTTTACATTATAGTATCGTACTTTGAAAAATCTACCCAATTATAACATTTTGCGTTTAGAACATTATACTCTGAAGTTCTAGCCAACTATATAAAAGATTGTATATTTAGGTAGCTCTTTCAATGTGTAATGTTGTTTTAGGAAGAAATGAAACTAGGATGTTGTAATAAACAAATTAGTTAAAGTACATTGTTATATTAACATTAAACTAGAAATATAGTTGATGATATGTCAAACTTAAGTTTGAGTGGATGAAAAATGGAAGAGAAAATCATCAAATCACAGGAGAATAGTACTTACTTGAAAAGTGCATCACGGAGTGACTTGTCCATATGGAATTTATAAGTAAGATCAAGGTCTTTCAGTGTGGTGGCCTCTATAATATTATATGTATTTGTATTTCTTCCATAGTATGAACCCTTCAAATCATAATGACGGTGTATCCTCAAATCAGTGTAAAACATATTTCCCATGACCACAAATTGTACCTAAAGTTGAGTTTAACAAAACGAAAATGAGGATGTATACTAAGGGGGTGTGTTGTTTAAAGAATGGTTTGGAAGAAACAAAAATTGTCCAATGAATTTGAATTTGAAGCAATTATAATCTGTTACACGCATCGTTGGCATGAGATGGGACAGAATTCAATGATAAAAAATAACATTTTTTTACATTTTCATTTGTATTCAAATTTATTTTTATTTATCGTAGCATGAAATTATTTTTTATTATATAATGAGGGCATTTTGGTCTTTTTATAAAAATAAAAAATGAAGGTGAATTCCTTCCACCCCTGGTAATAAAGAATAATGAAATCTATTAAACATGGAATTTCATTGATTTCGAAATAACTGAATTTTCTCCATTAAATTGGCAACCAAACATGTCGTGGAAAGAAATCTCATATTTCAATTTTTTCAAATTCCATCAGCATCCGCAAACCAAACATGCACACAGAAACCAGAATAAGCAGAAAACACGTTAGATACCTTCTTGCCACCTCTTGGTGTTATCTCATGGATGCCATAAAATTTAGTAATCATGGTGTTATCGTGTGCTTGTACATGATTGTAATAGTTAGGAAGCATCTTGAGTAAAACCTATAAAATATAAAAACAAATATCAATAATTTCTAATTTTAATTCGGAAACAAAGTTGCATGATTCTTATGTAGTGTGATATATAGAGTAAAGAAAGATTAATAAATTATAAATGTAATAAAATCATAAAAGCAATAATTCAATTGGGAATTACCTATGAAGAAAAAATTGAGGTAGAAATCAGACATTGTTAGCTCAACAAAAAAATCACTAGTTCGAGTTAGTTACCAAGAACGACATTTTAGTAAGTTCAATTGTGACCATATATATTAGTTAAATGGGTGTGTTGAAACTACTTTATTGTTCAATTATATTTATGTAATGATAAATCTTTTTGATAAAGTTCTTAATTGAAAAAAATATAAAAATATTAGAACTTTTTTATCTAGTAGGGAAATTCTTACTCAAATATTAAAATGATAGTTTTTAATAAAGAAAATTACATGAATGATCCATGTGGTTTGGGTAATTTATGTGGTTTACAAAATGTATTTTAAGAAAAGCATGTTTCATAATGTGAAAGGAAACATACAAGAAAAATGTTTTGAGTTACGTATTCATAGAAATACAAAATACATTGCATAAGTAGAGAACTTATGCAAGAAATGTTACTATTATTTAAATGACACTTAATTATGATATGAGTAAAGGACATAAGGTCTTAAGATGTAGGAAATATTTAATAAGTGTTGCATGGCATGATTATGTCAAATATTAAGGTTCATTGTCTAATTGGACAATAAATGAAACTAGCATGCTGTTACGGGTAAACGGATTGAACTTATAATGCGTACGTAAAGGTTTGAGTGCATTGGAAAGTATATGGGAATGATCATGAGTCAAATAAATTGATTCTGATAGAAATATGTGATGATATATGAGAAATGTTGTACGTACAAGAGAAGAGGCAAAACATACCAAGAAGACTTTAATATGTGTTTCATAAAATAAAGTTGTACATGGAGTCTTAATTAATACTATATCCTATCTCACTAATCTAGGAAATTATATAAAAATGGAAATTATACACATTGATGTACTCCTAATTTTTATATATGATTAGCTAAATTACTCTTAATTTACAAATATGTGTGTGTTTTGCATCTAGACCAAAATATGATATATCTAGATCTTGTGAAAGTTTGGAATGCTAGCCCTTACTTTGCTTATTGTAATAGGTAAAATAATTTAAGAGTTGCAATTGGGTTGGGTTCGGCTTGGCGGGTCAAAATACATCAACCAAACCCACATAACACATTTAATTATATAGGTTCGCGGGATAGAGCGATGAGCGTCGGTGGGATGATGGAGTGTAGGTGTACCAATGGTTTGCGTATTTTGCATCGGTTGGTTGGTGGTGTGCGATGGCAACGGGAGATGGTACTAGTGGCTGAGCTCTCACGACGTTGAGGTAGTAATGTAAGGGTGAGAGTAGTTTGTTGCCTTTTTAAGTAGCAAGGAGTCAAGGATTGGGTTTCTGACTAAGTAGGGCACGACGCACTCATAAGTCATAGTTCATAAATAAATATTTAAAAAAAAAGATAATATATTGGCGGGTTGACCCACGAAGCCAAATTGACCCATGAAATAAGCAGGTTGGCGGGTTAGAAATCTCAACCCAAACTTGTTTATATTCGTGTTGGGTTCTTGTCGGGTTACATGTTGGGTCGAGAATGATCACCTCTATAAATTATGCTATAGGAGCATATATATTTGTACCATATAAGTAGGAAAACATGGTATCACAGTCGTGAATTACTGTCATCTGCTTACAGCCTATGTATGATTTTTTTAATCGCTACACTTTATATAAATTAAACTACAAGAAGTATGAATTACATAATACAATAAAGAGAGTTGTTAGCCCATGAGTCCCATAATAAATCCTTACCCCATTTAGCTCTACCCTTAAGTCATAAAAAGCTCAAAGTCTTGACCTTATAAGCAAGAGTAGACAAACTCTTCAATTTTCTATTTAAAATCATATCATTCATATCTGTCCATATGGTCCATATTAGCGCCTTTGAAATCGCTTCAAGAATATCTTGAGACCTGTTATCCACACTATAAGTGGAGTTTATACCTAGGAAGGTTTCAAATGAGTCATTCAAGATAGGAAGGTCATTCGACCAATTAAGCAGGAGCCCACAAATCTCCTTAGGTGTGGAACAGCTCTTGGAAACATGTCTCTTGTTCTACACAAAGAATTACAAAATAAACACATGGTGGATGGAATGATTACCCCCTGTGTACGAGGTTGGATCTAGTGGACATTCTCCCGAGTCTCAAATGCCAAATTAAGACATTTATTTTTTGGGAACCACCTTAGACCATCTGGTAGTTTAGTTAGTGCACTCCAACAAATGATTGTCAACTTCCTTTCTTAAATAAGAAACAGTGAAATATCCTCCCCCATTGAGACTCCAACACTAATTACTTGTTATTGAGTTACCCTCATGTCAATAATTTTATAAAAGAGGTTAATTAAGTCTATCTTAGACATCTCCATGACTATATTGATCTTATTGATTCTTGCTCTAACATTGATTCTATTACGACTTGAAATTGACACTCCTAACCCTACAGTTCTCTATAAATGCATCTAAAAACTTTTTTCCTAATTGTATCGGTGGTATCCTTAAAATGCAACCACCATTTTCTTAAAGGATCTGGACTGAAAGCTCTTAAGTTTCGAATTCCCAAACCGCCAAGATCTTTGAAATTCATCGTTTTGTCCCACGTAATCGAAGTGATGCTTTTGCTAACTCTAGTAGTACCCCAAAGGAACCTATTACAGATACTTTCAAGCTTCACAATGACTTTTTATGGACTTTATATATCGAGAAAAGGTATGTCCCGAGGCTTGCTAGAATACACCTAACAAGCGTCAGGCGTCCACTAATTTAAAGGGTTCTTGCTTTCCACCTTGAAAGTTTTTTGTTGAATTTATCAATAAGGGGAATCCACATGGACACTCTACTCGACTTTCCTCTTCCAAGCATGCCAAGATAAGTAAATGATAGTTCACTTTCAAGACACTTTAACCAGCTAGCCATAGAATAGACCTTGCTTGTGGGGACACCAGTACCCAATAACTTGCTTTTGAGAAGTATATTTGTACCACGAAAGTAGGAAAACATGGTCAATTCAATAATAATTAGGATAACTTAATATGTTCATCCTTGACTAAGCCATTCTGGTCATAGGATATCCACTAATGTAGAATCGACTGAGTATGCTAATATATGAAAGTTAATTATAAATGGTCCAATTAATAAGATTTTGAAAGAGTTTTTTGGAGCTGAGTTTCAAACAAAGGAGCTACTCCATTTGAAGTATTTTTTAGGGATTAAGGTTTCTTACACTCGGAATGGAAGTTTCATGTCCCAATGAAACTATTGTTTTGAAGTATTTAATGACTCAAACTTGATTAATGAAAAAACTTGTGATTCTCATATTGAATCGAATGTGAAACTGAAAGCAGATGATGGAGATCCAATTGAAAACTAATAATATATATATATATATATATATATATATATATATATATATATATATATATATATATATATATATATATAGAAGAATTATTGGGAAGTTCAATTTTCTTAGGATTAATCGGCCAAGAATTCTTTTCTAATGAGTTTGTGAGTCAATTTATGTCATCACCAAAGACATGGGACACTGTCACTCACATCATAAAGTATCTAAAGGGTACTCCAGGGCGTGGTATATTGTATCAAAATCATAGAATCTTGGTCATTATATGGTAGTAGGGTTTACAGATGTTAACTATAATGGTGACCCAACAACTTGGTAATCAAGTACCAGGTATTGTGTCTTTGTTAGAGGAAATCTTGTTTCATGGAAGAGTAAAAAACGAATTCTAGTTTTATGTTCGAGTGTAGAATCCGAATATAGAGCTACGGCACAGACAACATATGAGCTCATATGGTTGCATACTCTACTTGACGGGATCCAAGTTTTCTCAATCAAAACCAATGAATCTTTGGTGTGATAACGATGCCTCCATTCATATCGCCAAAAATCAAGTATTTCATGAGAGAGCCAAAGACATTGAAGTAGATCATCACTTCACTCAAAAGTTAGATTAGAAGGATTACAACTTCCCATGTTCACAAAAGTCTTACGTAGGAGTAGAGTTATTTACATTTTTACTAACTTGGCATGATCAACATCTATGCTTAATCTTGAGGGGGAATGTCGAAGTGTATATAGTAGTCAGTGCTATTAGGCTAGGGAGCTTATATGGTTTAGTTGTAGTTGTATTCTCTTTTTTGTAGATATTTGTGTATTCTTTCCTTGTATGATCACGTATCTACAATTATTCTCAATATTTTGTTCTTTGATTACACATAGGTTTTTATGCATTTATTTATATTGATGAACATGTCAAGAAACTCTTAATATCTTATATTATTTGAACCTAAGATTGTAAGACTATATGTAGAAAAGACTAACTTAAATTTAATAAAACAACAATACCTGATCCTGTAAAATTATGATATGAGAGGTTAGATGTAGACATTCTTACCTCTAATTGGGGGTGGATAGTCGACTTCCATAGAAGAACTCCAACAAGAATAAAAGAATAACAAACTAATAAGTACTAAGATAAAGATAAGACAAACAACATGGAAATAAGGCAAAAAGTATTATATAAATATAAATGCAAATAGATGCCTACAATAATAGAGCAGAAAGTAATATGATGGTATATATAAATTTGAGAAATAAAGGAATAGAACAAGAAGTAACAAGTAGATACAAGCAATTGATCAAAGAAGGCAGGATGACTATGCATATGAATAATTTACTAAGATGCTCATGCATAAAAGGGAACCGGGAATATAAAATTATGATATATAAGATGTTGAATAGCATTCATAAAGCGCTAAAATATTGTATTTATAGAGTCAAACCTTGAGCTCGGATTTTCGTAATGTTTTAATCACAAATCTGTCATCATGAGAGCGATAAAAAAGGCTTCCACTTTTCCCCGGAGAAGAAAGCTCTATTAAACCATCATCCCCACATATTGACATCATATAATCTGCAGCATCTAATTTGAATAGTTCCCTCAAATTCCTGAAAAATAACTCCATCCAGATGTATTAAGACAATATGAGTATCAATATAACATACATACTACTATTTCATATAAAATTCTGGTACATACAAGGTGCACATGAAATGTAGTGATAACACATTCATGAAATGTTAGCCATGCATTCTTTAGTGGATCAATACTAAATTGCACATGATCATCTATATAAATACATCATAACATGTATAATTATTTCCTTATTCATGTATTTGGAACAATCCATTACTCATAAACCTTTTGTGACTAATGTATGATGCTCTCTTCTCCTTTCAAACTATGTTGCCAAATTTGTTAGTAGTTTGATTATGGGATAAATGAGTTAAGATCCTGGCTAACTAAATATAGGACGAAAATCTAATAATGTGTACATTGGTTATTAGATCTATATGTCACAACCACCCTACATCCAACAAAATGTTCTATTGACCTCTCATTTTACCACTTAAGTAGACATAAACATACAAATTTCTTTGGGGTAAAAATTAATTGCACAAATATTCATACCATCATGTCTACATTACATGTATGAGGAATTTGAGCAATCTTTAGTGTTAGATTATATACATACCGAGAATGTGATTATATTATTGCTAACGTCCTTTTAAACCTATATTGGTTGTACAACTAGGTTGTGTAATGTAAGATATGATCAATCCCAAGACCTAGTATACATATAATGGTTCCCAAATGATAACACTTTCCCCAAGATAGAAAACCACGCCACTATTGCTTTGATTGTTCATGACGTCACCTCTAAGATCATTATCCAAAATACCCACAAGTTCTTTGGTCCTTTGCACCCGATGATACATGATGCCATGATTGATTGTAGTTTTCACATACCAAAAAACATGATTCATCACATTTTTGTGTTGTTAAGTACCTCAAACTCCTCACAATTCACCTATATTTGATAGAATTGATTGGTTCCATGTCTTTGTATTTATTTAGTTTCAGATTCATATCCATACGATAAATCATTAGGTTGCAATCTTTAATTCTAAACTCCTCAAAATTCCTCGTAGCATAAGTTGATTGTTTTTTAGACACTCCAACATAATTGACAAACCTTTTTGATTCAGGTATAGATGTCTCGATCATACAAACACCTTTTCAACATCATATTCTATAAGTTTAATCCAAGAGAATATAGTGCATGCATCTAATGCTTGATGTAACCCATAATGAGCTTTAGAAATTTTGTAAACTTTATGTTTCATTCCTTTAACAATAACACCTTTAGGTTGCGATATGCACGCTTTTTTCATTTAGCTCACTAATTAGAAATGTGGTCTTTATGTCTAAATGGTCTATATCCCAAGTCCATTAGGCCATGAATGCAACAATAAGTTGGATTATATAGATTCGAGCTAACGATGTGAATACTTCCTCAAAATCGATACCTAGTTTTTGCAAGGAACCCCTTGCAACGAGACAAGTCATATACTTGGTGATTGTTCCTAAGGCGTCAGTTTTATCCTTAAATGCCCAATCTAATCCAACATGTTTGTGACTGGAATAGATTAACAAGATTCGAAGTCAATAAGAAGTAATTCTCCATGTCTAAAATCAACGTATGATAACCAATTATTGGTCAATGTATGATAGCCAACTGGTCCAGGCCGGTTAGAAGAGGTTATCAATTCAACAGAAAATGGGTTTTTGGGATTTTTTTTAAGAACGGATGTTGCACTTTTAGGGTCTGTTTTGCGTTGAATTTGGTATTGTTTTGGAGCTTTTTTGATCCCAAGTGGTGACTTTTTGGTTTTGTTTTGGGATGAAAACACAGTTATTGTTTCGCCATGAAAACGATGTTAGGGTTGTTTTGGCTGAAAACAAAGTTGTTTCAATGTTATTCGGGATTGAAAACAAGATTATTTTGGGGTTGGTTTGGTACGCCTTGTTCCCGAGTTCTACTGAAGGAGGGATATGGATGGATATGGAGGGAAAGTGAGGGATGTGGAAGGAAAATCGTGTTCCCGAGTTTCATTAATGGAAGGAAAGTGAGGGGAATGAAAATCTTTAAGTTTTATTTTCTTTTTCCTGCTAACTCGGAAACACAAAAACTTAATTTTTTCTTTCATTTCTTTCGAACTCGGGAACACGAAAGAAAGAAATTTTTCCTTCCCCTTCCTTTCTTTCTGTTAATATTTTCTTTCATTTTCCTTTATTGAGTTTACAAAAAAAAATCGGGAACAAGGCATAAAGGTCTGCTGTGGCACCATAATTTTTGGCTGAAAAAACAACCCATGTTTCCTTCAAAATCCATCTTCGTTTTTCATCAAACATCGTGTAACGTCTTGTCCACCCGTACCTTCTTCTTTTGTGGTTAGAAAAACCGATGACCTTTTATACTTCTTCATCCCTAAGATAGATCATCTTCCTACTTCGATCATCCAACTTCTTTTGATGCAAACCTAAAATTTTAATATGTGCCAAACAACAAAAAACTTTGAAGAAATGAAAATTTGGCTTCTGCCTGGTCAAAGCCTTGTACGATGTGACATTGGGAAGATCCATGTTGGATAATCTTGTTGGGTAGGTTAGGTTATGTTAATGGGTCCCATGTGACATTGGGAAGATCCATGTTGGGTAATCTGCCTCGTCAAAGCCTTGTAAGATTTGACATTGGGAAGATCCATGTTGGGTAATCTTGTTTGATAGATCAGGTTATGTTAATGGGTCCCATGTTAATTAGTAATTTAACTAGATTTATTTTGTTGTTGAATTGGTCATATGTTGACCAAGTTGGAAGGAGAATAATGGGGCTTAGTTGCCCCCCCTCATAGGAAGCACATGCCCCTAGTGTTTATGTTTGTTTTGTAGTCTATAAATAGGTTAGTTTGTTGTTTGTTTTTGTGTGTGATTAGTTTTCCTTCTTGAAAGTAGTATAGCAAGTGAGCCCAATAACTTGTCCATATTTCTTAGTTGCTGTGTAAAACTCATGAGAGTCGATAGTTGCAAGTTTGCAAGTGGGTTTAAGGGAAGGGCTTATCTCCAAGTGGGATTACCTGCATCTTCAAAGCCCATGCAACATAATTAGACTTTGTAAGGATCGGGTAATTTAAGGTGGCACTCCCTTATTCTCCAATCCTTTGTGCTTCTCCATCTGCCTTCGACGAATTTGATCCTGCCATTGTTGTTTTTGGCATATACTTGGACATACACAAAACAGAGCTCTAATACTACGTGTTGGATTAAACTGATTGTAATATATTGCGTTTTATTATATAGGTTATGTAAATAAATCAAAGGCTTTCGTGTGGCCGAGAGCTACTGTCGAGAGATCTAAGAGAGAAAGATATATTATAATTTTTAAAGGCCAAAAGTACTTCTACTGTCGAGAGATCTAAGAGAAAGATATTGTATACTTTTTAAAAGCCAAAAGTACTTCTATTGAATTGAATAATGGGAAAACTCGTTAACAAAGATAGTGTAATAATAATACTTAATATACGATATATGTGCTTAAAACTGATTGTCAAGGTCGGGACTACTTAGATTTATAGGGGATGATTAAGGAAGAAGAAAAGAGAAACAAACACCAGCTAAATAGATACCTGAAGACCATAAAAGAATAGTCTTTCCAGTAGAAATCAACTGAATTGTGTGGAGGTGTCGATTGTGAGCCTTTCCTGGGGAAATAAATCCTTATCCTTGCTTGTTCTCCAAAATCTGAATATCTCACTTCACGCATAGTAAGCGGTGTAATTTTGCCAACAGTGTACCTGTAATCAAGTCATGTACACAACACATGAGTTTGGAACCAACAAGAATGTAGAGCTACATTATAAAATCAAATGTTAAACCAAGGGGGACAAACTCTTGTACACAACAAGGAGAAATACAGCAAGGAGAAAGAAAAGCAACTGGACACAAGATTTTCATGTTATCTCATTCAACGTTAACAAGCAAAAAGCAACAGTCATATAAGGCTTACATGACATTAAAGAAACCTGACCACTACCCCACAAAAACAACTAAAATAAAACTGCTACCCACTACCTCGAAGACAAGGTACATAAAATAAACAAGGGGTAAAACTGTGAAGAAGGAAATATGCATGGCAAACTCATGCATGACTGAGAAGTGAGATGTACTAGGGTGTTGTACGTCAATATCAAATTGAGCTGTAACTGAGAAAAAATGAACTGGAACATAAATTAAATTGAGTGAATGGAATGATCAAAAAAAGTTGTACCTACAAATTTTCAGATGATAATTGGTTGGAAAGATAGATATAAACATCTGCTTCTATATTGTAAGATAGTCACATACAGATCAATGTTCACAAAACGGCCAAATTAATACCTAGCTAGACATAAGGAATCATTTTCTTCTACTGTTGTACATCACGTGGTGGGGCATTAAATTGTTTTTTGCAACTGTGCACATGGATTGGGGTCGATCATGGGCAAGAGACAAATGGACCCAAAGCTAGATTTAGATGGGTCATTGGGGGTATGGGGTGGGTTCAATAGTAGTAAATGAACATGAAAATTAAGTATCAGACAAAAATCAGATTTAGAGTATTCATTATTTACCTGATTCCTAGTTGCAGATTAAGCATCATATAGTTGCTCTTACGGGATTCAAAAATATCCAAAGTTGACTTCCTTTTCATTTCCTCCATAAGAAATATTCGCTGTTGTTCCTTTTTGCTTAAAACCTTTGCATTATTTTTAGTTCTTTCTTTCACCAAAACTCCTTGTATGTATTCCCTTTCCCAAACTACATTGCTACTATTATAATCATCTACACTTTCACCTTCATCAAGGTTATGAGATAATAACTCAGTACTGTTTAATGCAGAGGACTCCAAAGAAGAAACTCCGACAGAAATTTTCTTGTTTGATACTCGACCCATGTCTCTAAATAATCCTTTAATAGGTTTTTTTATAGATATACTCCGAACTATACTATGAGGTTTTGAAGCTTTCTTTTTTCCTAACCTTCCAGAAGATGAACTCCTAATACTTATTGCTGGATAGAACATGCCCAATCCATCCTTGAGCCCATTGGTCCACGTCCCAAAATAATAATTACCATCTGCAAACCTATAAACCCCTGTCCCATGCCTATACCCTTTTGACCAATTACCATCAAACAGATCACCATTCAGCCATTTCATCACCCCTCTACCACACATCAATCCACCTTTCCAACTTCCCATATACATGTCACCATTGCACCAAGTGTATTTACCACTGCCTTCATGAACACCCTCTCTCCATGAACCATCGTAAACATCAGAATTACTATACTGCTTTCTTCCAAACCCATGCTGAATGTTCAACCTCCATGAGCCTATGTATGTTGACCCATCTGGATTTGTCAACGTGCCAAAACCATGTAAGTAGCCTCCATAGAAATTACCTTCATAACTTGCTCCAGATGACCAAGTAATCCGTCCATCACCTGCCATTTTTCCTTCTTCCCAACAACCCTCATAAACTGTTCCATTTTTCCATTTGTATGTACCCTTGCCATGTGGGATCATTCCCTTGACATTACCAGAGTAGACATCTTCTTCTTTTAGAACGATCTCCAAATTACTCATCCTGAAACAATGAGTAATACACATAAGACGAACATCGTTAGGTTTTGAAAACAAAATTAATTTGGCATTTAAGAACGCATGCAAATTGTAATTAATCTTTGACTTTTGTTGTACTTACATGCAAGTTGTAAGCTTTGACTTTTTAACAATGCATGCAAGTTGTTCTGCAAAACTGTATGAAGGATGCAATTATTTTGAAGACTTGCAAAGAGCCCCATGAATTTGAAAACCATCCTTGTTTTTTTTATTATTTACTTCCATCTTATATACCATATGTTAATTAATCTTTGACTTTTGCTGTTTTGCACATACAAAGAGGACAACCGAATACTAAGACTTTAATTACTTCAATTGTTTCTTTGGCATAAAGTAAGATCTGAAAGACACTTTATTTGATTTTTGTATGAAAAAGGAAATTGTCTGACACCTTAAACAGTACCTGCAAATTTATAAATGACTTCTTCTTAACTTGAAGATCTCAGTAAATACTAAATCCTTTAATCTTGATATGAACATAGCAATTCCAATAATTAAAAAATACTTTTGACTTCTCAAAGGACATATATAGCATCAAAATTAATCACGTCAGTCTAATTACTGTGTTTATAGTACGAATAGATATTGTATTATATTCATATTAAGAAGAAATAAGCTTCACATTACTATCTATCAAACATCCCAATGACAAAAGTGATACTGTATACAGCCAACGACTGAGTTTGACCATTCGACAGCCCACCTTAGCAGTGTCACTGTAGTATCAATACCAAAATTCATAAATGCAGTCGCTATGAACTAGATAACGACTATCATTACATAATCGAAGATAATTTTGCTAAAACTGATGTTAGCATTCATGCTGCACAAGTTTTAGCACGAACTAGAACATCAAAAACTTCTCGTGAACTCAACAAAAGAAAAGGACAAATGCACACCAATGAAATTGAAGTACTCACCTGTTAAATCAATTCAAATCCAAAAGAAAAAAGACATTTCTGATTGATTGATTGGATCTTGGAACTCCACGATCGGATTTACACTACAGAAATTCTGCCTTTGGGGAGCTTTGGTACCACAGAGGCTTTTAGAAGAAAAAGATTGGGCAGAGGGAGCAATAATGTTTTAGAGGAATAAAAAAGTAAATGCATCACAAGCATGCAAAATAGTGTGGCAAATATGTGTGTGTCTAGACCTCTGGAGAAGAACGACCGTTGGATGCCTTTAGATGCGAGATGAACGGTTTGAGATGTTTCCCAGGTCCTTTTTGCCGACTATATATGCCGACGCAAGGCATATATATGGTGAGATGTTGTGATTGAAGTTTCGAAGATTCTCAATTTTTTTTCAAATAAATTAATATAAATGTTTAATAAAAGAATTACGTAGTTAACAACTATAACTTATATTTTAAAAAACTATATTTAGTTAACAATTATGACTTGGTATAACGTTACAAACTCATGATCAGTATGAAACTCAATTATAGACGGAATCTAAAAAACTTTTTTTTTCCGACAAGACTTTTCAAGTAAAAAATTTGTATGTCGATAAATGCACACAGCCAAAATTCGCACATGCCCATATTCCTATAATAAAGCAAAAACAATATATTTTTATCCAACATTCTTCTAAACTCTATCTTCATATTCACACAACCCAAAAAAACCTATTTCTTATATATTTGAATATGTTATATTATACAGAATTCATATATATATATATATATATATATATATATATATATATATATATATATATATATATATATATATATATATATATATATATATATATAGAGAGAGAGAGAGAGAAAGAGAGAGAGAGAGAGAGAGAGAAAGAAAGAGAGAGAACGGTTCATTTGAAATTCAAAAAAAAAAAAAGATTTTGAGATTAAACTTTAATTACATATTTCTCATATGCCGCTGTAACGCTCCAGCATACTGACAGCAATGGGGTATGCCTAATCATAAATGATTATATGGATGAGAGGTATAATCATATATGATTATACATGTTTATACGTACATGTCTAATCATAAATGATTATACATATCTGTATGTTCACAGATTGAGTAATCATATATGATTATGACACTTGGTGGCAGAAGAGGTGGTATTGGCAGAGGTGTCGGTGGTATAAGTGACAGAAGTGACAGTGATGAGGTCGGTTGGTGGCAGAGGTGGTGGTAGTGTTGGTGGTGATGGCGGTTGTGGTGGTGGGGATGGTAGCGGAGAAATGAAGATTTGGGCGGCGCTATATAATTATTTATATTTATAACCAACCCGTCGCGCCGGTACGCCGGAGGGTTAGAACGGCAGATATGAAATATATGGCTTAGGTTGAATCTCAAAATCTTTATTTTATTTTGAATCTCAACGAAATCTACCTCTCTCTCTCTCTCTCTCTCTCTCTATATATATATATATATATATATATATATATATATATATATATATATATATATATATATATATATATATATGGTGAGGTTTAATAAAGAACCATTATTAATCATGAAACCAAGAAACCAATCTTTTTTTTCAACTTTTAAAGTTTATTTTTTATCAATGAAAAACTAAAAATATGGAAATTCATAAGTTTTTATCTTTTTTCCAATGATATCAAATTCAATAAAAAAATTACTTTTTTTTGCGTCAAATTCGCAGTGTGAATCTGTGCAGATTCACAATTCGAATATGAATTCACACGGTGAATATGAAAAATATATAATTTATTTTTTAGCATTCACAATGTGAACTTATGAATTTAGATATTCTTAGTTTTTTTTTATGAAAAGTAAGATCTAAAACTTGAAAAAGTATTTAGTTCCTTGGCGAACTATTTATAATGGTTCTCTATTGAATTTATATATATATATATATATATATATATATATATATATATATATATATATATATATATATATATATATATATATATATATATATATATATATATAGAGAGAGAGAGAGAGAGAGAGAAAGAGAGAGAGAATACTTAAATTCTAAGGGTCTTGAGTCTAAACCCTAATCACTAACATCCCTTGCAGTTTTATCGGAAGGTGACGATTCATTAGGAACAAAAAAGAACAAAACATAAAAACATAAATGCAGAGAACGGCAACGGTAGTGACAAAGCTCTATTGATGGCGACTAATAGTGATTGCTCATCGGAAAGGAAGAGAGAAGAAGTGGCAGCTAGAGGCGGTTCCATTATAGAAGAATAGAGGAACAATGGCGAGGCAACGATCGTGGAATCGGTGGCAAAGGAGTCTAAGAAAGATGGCTCGAGTTGCGGCGGACGGAACGAGTTTCGACGATATCGACAACTACAATGTGGCTAGAAAGGGAGGGAGGGAGGGAGAGAGAAAGAGAGATAGAGAGAGACAGAGAGGCGACTGCAAATCAGATGCTACCTTGCAAAGAAGGTGTCATAGGAGGGAGGTGGCAGCATCATAGGCAACAACAGTGTTGGGTTCTATGCTCTCTAAGTTTTATAGCCTAAGAACTCTTGGTCTAATGCATGATTGTGATGTTCTTGTCTGGTTGTTCGCTCTCGCGTGGATCATCTTCTTGTCTGTCTATCTAATCCCTGACTACAGTTTGACTTTATGTATTGTAGGGAAAGACCATAGGGGTAGCCATATCACTTGTTTGTAAGACCATGGGGGTAGCCCATGGAATTGCATGGAAAAGATCATAGAGGTAACCTAATGCACTTTATTATAAGACCATGGAGTAGGCCATTGCATTCCAAGGGAAAAGACCATGGGGGTAGCCAGTGGCGGAGGTAGTGTACAATTAGGGGGTCCATGTGCCCCACTTGAAAATAGATCCTAGCATATATATAATAGCACATATACACACATTATTTTTTTTAATTAGAGAGTTTTTCATTTGGCACCTACTGTCATCCTTTCTTAGCTTTTTCCTTTATTTTTTCTACCCAAAATCACATTTCTTTCTTTGCCATGCATAACAACAGTTTAATGGATTAGTTTAATTTTAATTATAATAATTAATAAAACGGACCCCTGTTACCTTCAGTGCTCCGCCATTGGGGGTAGCCCATGGCTCTTTCTTATAAGACAATGGAGGCAGCCCATGGAATTTGTAACGTCCCATTTTCACAACCAAATATTTTCATTTTTTTTAAGTTAAACTTCCCAATTATAAAATCATTATTAAGAAAACCGTTTATTCTAAAATACATTTATTAAAAATCAAAGTATTATAGTAAACGTGGAATCCTCAATGTTGCTGATAAGTGTGTAGAGTCTCGTCTTCGCCTTTCCACTATCACTGATAAAGACTGAAAAACATAAACAATCGGGTAAGCACAAAGCTTAGTGAGTTTCCCCCAAAATACCACCACCCAAACATATAACAACATGCATACTAGGTACACGGCTAACAGACTGGATTACCCTTGATTCTATAGCATGAGTCTAGTTTTCCTTCTAGCCCACAGCTCATGCCTGGCTTACTTCCGAGCCCACAACATAAGTCTCGCTTGCCTCTCGGGCCCACACCTTATGTCTGGCTTGATCCTGGGTTTGTTGGCTTCCGGACAAAGCAACATTTCCTCAACCAAACTATACCATGTCGACATATATATAACAGATTGTAACGGTCAAAACGCATATAGTGAGGAGTCAAAATAAGTTGAGTCTGTAAGGGTTCAAAATCTAAATGATTTCGACTCTCTATGTATTTACAAGGCATTGTTTGTATTCGAAGCTAGAACGTTTAGACCTTTAGGTACTAGAGTTGAGAGTAACTTTTGTGCTCTTCAGTTTGTAAACACTCTCGAATACTGTGTACTCTCATCAAACTAATACGAGCCAATAAGATCATATTTACATGATGTGTTCGTTTTGCTTTCTTTGATTGATTTTGTGTTCGTTTATCGAATCTAACTCACTTCAATTGGTATCAGAGCAGGATTCATCCAATCAATTTCAGGTTTCTCGTGTTTTTCACATTATTTTTTTGAATTGCTCTTTCATATTAAACATATTCTGCAATATTGAATCAGAAAACTTGTTTCAATTAATTGTTTTGTTTCGATTATGCACTCTGTTTCTGTTAGATCGAGTGATTACTGCTCAGTTTCTGTTTGATTATCTTTTCAAATCTATATTTTTGAATCTAAAATCTCATTTTTCCGTACAACAATGGCAAACTTCAACATGAACACTATGTCAAGTTTCTCACACTTTCTCGGATCATCTACTATGATTCTAATGCTCATTCCAGAATACTACGAGCAGTGGGCTGACAAAATTTTAACATTCCGTTATATATATATATATATATATATATATATATATATATATATATATATATATATATATATATATATATATATATATATATATAATAGGTATATAAATAAACAATAAGCCCTAAAAAACCTGAGATGTATTTTATATATTTTTTATTTTAGCCCTAAACCCAGAATTATTTATCAGTGTTATCCATAGGGAGTTAAATGATATAATTCCTAGAATTTGGGGTCTATGTTGTAACATTAGGACTTGAAATGTAAAGAAATTCATGGAGCAAGGGTTGTTTGGTAATTATTGGACTTAAATTGAAAAGGAATTGTGGAGGCAGGGACCAATCTCGCAAAAGTGCATTCCCATTTAATTGAACACGGGACTTGAACCTGGTGGCCCTTTCCCTCCCGTTTTTAAGATCATCTAACCCAAAACCCTAACCCTAAATGTTACTCCAGCTGTCACCTTGTCTCTCCAACTTCCATCCGCCGCCACCACCCCCTTTGACGCCGCCTTGAGCCACCGAAGCCAACCTCCGCCACTACTACTGTCAACGAAGGTGAAGTTCGACGTGTGGACACCATTTCTGTGGGCAGTCGGAAGACCGTGTCTAAGGTCGATGTTATCTCCCTCAGGTAATGGCGCAACCCACTTCCCTTCCCCCCTCTTCATTTTTGTCGTCGCTACTTCGCACCCATCGTTATCGCCGCTCCGGCGGCTGTCCCGTCGCCAACATCCTTCCGTCAATCGCATGCCACCATGAATGGGTGGTTGTGTGGTGTTAATGTTCTGCGTATGTGTGTGCATTACTAATGTAATTTCTATCTCTCTTCTCCATTCCTTTTGAAATGTTGAGCCCGTCCGACCGCTGCAGTCGCTGCCATGCGGCTGTCGCCACATCGCTCTCTGACCACCGCCTGCCACCACAAGAGTGGCTATGTTTTATGGGTTTTTGTGTGTGTATGTGTTTCATCCTATTTCAATGTGTGTATGTGTGTTTCATTCGATGTCATGTGTGTGTTTGTTGGCCGGAAACCGAATAGGAACCACCGTGAGGTGGTGGCTTCCATCTCATGATGCCGTTCTACCACCACCAGCCACCAACTTGGGTGGCTGTGTTCTTATGTGTGTGATTGGACTGATGTTTGGAATGCTTTTGATATGTTTTGGCCTACAATCATAAACCCCCTCACCACTGTGAGGTGGTGGCTCCCGCCATGGACCACCGCCGAGCACCACTACCCGAGGTGGCAGTGGGTGGTGCCCGATTTATTAAATATATATTTATTTAATTAGCTCATCATCTAACTTTAGATGTTGGAAACCCTAATGTCAAGAAACCCTAGTTTTTAGAGTTGGTCGGGACCCGCGTTAAAGTTGTTAACTAAATTCTAAATAATATTAATAATGCCCTTACAACTAACTTAATGCAATATTGGACTTAATGGATTAAGTCCTTAAGGGTTTAAGTGTGGAACGCTAACCCTAGTTATCATTTATGTGAAAAACCCTAGAATCGGGGAGCTCTATTTTAGAGAATGATCGGGCGCGTATTCGGGCTATATATTGGATTATTATTACACCCGAGAATGACTAAGTCAAACCTTAATTAGTCCTACCCTTAGGTGATTAAGTCGTTAAAGCATTAAGTGTTTCTACTTAACCCTAATCGTCATTTTATGTGAAACCCTAATCGTCATTTCATGTGAGGTGGTCACTGTTGAAAGTGACTATGACCTGTGATCGGGTATTGACTCAAGTATCTTCCTATAGGTGATTGGAAGTGAGCTGAAGTTGGTAGAGTCCTTCATTGCTACAATGGCTATTGCGTATATCGAGGTGAGTTTCGCCTCACTATACTCGTGGTTCGAAGGCACCAATGTCGGCCCACTAGTTTTGGTTATCTGTTAGTAGAGGGATACCTTAGGGACTGTGTATAGTCATGTAGGATAGATCGATGACTCTTGATCCAAGCTCTCTTACATATACGGACATGTAGTCCTTGGATTGTTGATATTGAGTATGTTGTTATGCTGTAGTGATCTGTTAGATCTGTGCTCTGGTAACGAGTATGCTGATATGGTGTAGTGATCTGTTAGATTTGTGTTATGGTATCGAGTATGCTGCTATGTTGTAGTGATCTGTTAGATATGCCTTGTAGTATTGAGTATGTTGCTTTGTGGTAATAATCTGTAGAACTGTATGTTATATGTGCTTGCTGGTTTTCATCTATGGAGTGCCCTTAGGGACTGTCGGTGGTCATGTAGGATAGCCTGACAACACTCTGTCTAGGCTCTCTTGCATGTTCCTTGTTTGGTTGTGGCTGTAGAGTAGGACCATCTGTTCGGGTAGTTATAACACCTCTGGTTACTTATGGTTACGCATTCTATGGGCAGGGGGGGTGTTAGCTGGTAGTGGGACTATATGTTGTGAGAGGATTAGTAGGCAGTAGTGAGTTGTATGATTGTTGTTTTCCTGTATTATGTGTCTACATGATCTTGATTGTTTATATTTCGACATATTATGTTTGGTTTGGGTTGAGGCGGTCCTGCTTTGTGCGGTAGGCCAAGATACGCGGTGTGGGCCAACTGTAAGTCGTAGGCACGGAGGCTCGGAAAGAGCAGTAGGGTTGAGGCGGTAGGCCATCAAATCCTAGGTATTCCAGCCCGATGGCTGATTGGACCTGTTGTATATTGGCATTCCAACCTGGGGTATTCTATCTTGAGGATGACTGGACCCGGAGGTTGACTGGGCTTGGGGTATTCCAACCCGACGGTTGACTGGACCTGACATGTTTGATTGTATATGTGATCTATTTATATGGTGCTATTTTGGGGGAAACTCATTACGCTTTATGCTTACCCAGTTGTTTATGGTTTCAGGTGTCATCGGTTACTGCTGGAAAGCGAAGGCGAGACTATATACACTGATCAGCAACATTGAAGATTCCACATTTCTACAATACTCTGATTTTTAATAAATGTAATTCAGAATAAACGTTTTTCTTAATTAATGGGTTAATAAATTGGGAAGTTTTACCTTAATAAAAATGAAAATTTTTGGTTGTGAAAATGGGACGTTACAAGTTGGTAACAAAGCCCTGGTTTGAGTGAATTGGAGGAACACTTGTGTGAATCCACTCTCAAACTAGGATCCGAGATTTTTTGGAAAATGTTTTTGAAAAAAGAAATTATAATAAAAAGGAGTTGGGTTAAGGACTTAGGCTCGGTCCCTTGTCATGTTCTTGTTTGATTGTTGGCTTGGGATCGGGAATGAGGACCTTAACTTAACCTTGACTTTAAGGAGGATATTGTGTGTACAGTCAGCCAGAGCCCGAACAGGAGAGTGGTTCCCAAAATACCCATACTTTTTATGTTTGCTGAGTTTTGCTTTTTGTTGATATATGAGTTGTTACATAAGCATGCTAGTGGATAAGGTCCTTTTATAAGTTGTTAGATAGCGATGCCTGATTTCTGTGATACCTTCTGATTTAGGGAGTTGCTTATCTGATATATATGATGTGATTATGTATCTGCTACGTGTATGTTGATTAGTTGTATATGGTCGGGATTGAATAGCCCTAGAATGATCGATTTGGCCTTACTTCCTCTTCCTTGTTTGGTTGTGGATTTAGGTCAAAGTCGATTATTCGACAGTCTATTTGATCTTGTATGTACAACAAGCATGCATAAAAGCAACCAGTGATGCAGGAGCGAGGGTAATCCTAGGAAGAGTGCCTAGGAAGTTTGTTGTAACTCGCAGGAGTAGTGGGTGTTAGCACACCTAGGAGTGGCTTAGTGCAGTGACTTAGAACCATGTGATGAATTCTAAACCAACTATAGATTGGTGTGGAAGGTAGTAAGGGCCCGTACTACTGAAAGCATAGGATCCGTATGAGATTCAGGGGGGAATTTTGAGGCTGCTAAGGAACTAATAGGAGTAGGACCTCGTGTAGAGCACTATATTGTGATGTCTGATCTTCCTTAATATATTTTAAGTATGGAGGCTATTAGAGATTCAGGATTAGGAGCCGGAACTGGTGGCCACGATGGGCCAGGATTGACAGAGGAAGAAGTTAGGGAGATCATTCGTGAGGAAGTTGTTTCTTTTCTCTGGGGGCAGATACCACAGTTGGTTGAATCTATCAAGGCCACTATGATGGAGTACTTTGATGACCGATATGCTACACTTTCTGAGGTTGCTGTTGCTGCAGCCACTGCGGCTATTGTTGCCATTGAGGATCAGGGAGAAAGAGATTTCTAGTATTAGGACTTCGATCGTGTGAAGCCCCTAGAGTTTGATGGGGCCTCGGACCTGTTTGTGGCGATAAGATGGTTGTCTGACGTGGAGGGTTGTTTCTTCACGTGTTCTTGTCTAGATGACCACAAGGTCTAGTGCGCCCTGAACCTTCTCAGGTTGGGGGCAAGGGATTGGTGGAGACTGGTGACTAGTTCTTATACTCCTGAGCAGAGGTTCGCGATGACTTGGGAGCAGTTTTCGGAGATGTTCCGTGCAAGGTATGTTCCCCTGGTAGATAGGGAGAGACTGGCCCAGGAGTACCTGGATCTGAGACAGACGACTGAGTCGGTGACAAAGATCACCAAGATGTTCACAGAGAGGGCTTTGTTCAACCCTAAGTTCGCTGCTTCATAGAAGGCTCAGATGACTCGGTATATGAGCATGCTGAAGACAAACATTCGGCAGTTCATGTCCACCCAGCGCTATGGTTCTCTCGTTGAGCTCTAGGACGCCGCAAGGAGACGAGAGATTGAGATAAAGACCCAGGCGGGGGAGCAGTGTCAGACTCTGGATCAGTCCCAGCCTGCAGCGAAGCGGTTAAAGTCCGTCGACCTGAGTTTAGGATCCGTTAGAGGGAGGCGCATAACTTTTGTATGTCACTGGTGTGGTGAGGAGGGCCATTTTGGTAGAGATTGCAGGCGGAGTGTGCGAGTTTGTTTCCATTGCGGTCAGGAAGGCCACATTAGCGTTTACTGTCCTTTGCTTAGTGAGCTGCTAGATCCTACACCCTTAGCTTGGCAGTTACCCGATGGTTGTCAGGGGACCGTCAGGGTCCCGAGGACCGACATTTGAGTTGGCAGTTCTTTATTTAGAAATTTTGGTAATATTGGCATTCGTCTGTTACTCCCGTCTATGTTTTTAGTTTAGTTGTAATCTTGGATGATCAGTTAAATGGAATTATCATATTTAGCTTTGTTTCAATTGATCTCTTGTTGTGTATGGATTAATTATCCTTCTCCTGGATCGGTGGTTGAGATCAAGTAATAGAGTTTGAGTTAGTCGGAGTATCGAAGGACTGTGAAGTTCTCAGTTTCTAGCATATCTCAAGTGGGGGAGAGTGGAGTCTCGTAGCAGGAAGAATTGGTGCCAAGATTCGGTTTTCAGTCAGATTTCTCTGAGTTACAGACTTCTGCGCAACTGCTAAATCTTCGGGTTTCGCGGCAGGATCACCGTCAACTGTTGTATTTTCCCTTCGGTTCGTATTTGTCTTAGTTGTGATAGCATTTCTAGGGTGTGCTAGTTTTTAGGCACTAAGGTGTTAGGAGCTCAGGTTGAGGGTTTGCTTGCCAGTTATCGTCTGATCGGGGGAGATCCCCCTTGTTGATAGTGGATAGCTCAGTTGGGCTGTCTGAGCAGAGTAAGAGTGTGGTTCAGTTCAATATAAGATTAGTTAGTTTTCATTGCAGTGATTCCCTTTTGGTGCAGGATTAGAGTGTCGGTGTTTGGCCCAGACACTTGGACACCGATTGATTTCGCGGATTTTCGTTTATCTTGGTTGTTGTGGGGGAGCGCATCTTGAAGTAGAAGTGAGAGCTGATATCGAGGACGAAATCTAAATTAAGTGGGGGAGAATTGTAACATTTCGTTTAATATATATATATATATATATATATATATATATATATATATATATATATATATATATATATATATATATGTATATAATAAGTATATAAATAAATAATAAGCCCTAAAACCCCGAGATATATTTTATATATTATTTTATTTTAGCCCTAAATCCGTAATAATTTACCAGTGTTAGCCGTAGACAGTTAAATTATATAATTCCCAGAATTTGGGGTCTATATTGTAACATTAGGACTTGAAATGTAAGGAAATTCATGGAGCAAGGGTTGTTTGGTAATTATTGGACTTAAATTGAAAAGGAATTATGGAGGCAGGGACCAATCTCGTAAATGTGCATTCCAATTTGGTTGAACACGGGACTTGAACCCGGTCACCCTTTCCCTCGCATTTTTAAGATCATCTAACCCAAAACCCTAACCCTAAATGTTACTCCAGCTGTCACCTTGTCTATCCAACTTCCCGCCGTCGCCGCCATCCCCTTGATGCCGCCTTGAGCCACCAAAGCCAACCTCCGCCACTGCTGTTGTCAACGAAGGTGAAGATCGACGTGTGGACACCATTTCAGTGGATAATCGGGAGAGCGTGTCCAAGGTCGCTGTTGTCTCCCTCCGGTAATGGCGCAACCTACTTCCCTTTCTCCCTCTTCGTTTCTGTCTTCGCTACTTCGCACCCATCGTTGCCACTGCTCCGGCGGGTGTCCCGTCGCCAATATCCTTCCGTCAATCGCATGCCACCGTGAGTGGGTGGATTTGTGGTGTTAATGTTTCTTGTGTTTGTGCGTTACTACGACAATTTATCTCTCTCTCTTCTCCATTCCTTTTGAAACGTTGAGCTCGTCCGACCGTTGTAGTCGCTGCCATGCGGTTGTCGCCACATCGCTCTCCGACCACCGCCTGCCACCACGAGAGTGGCTATGTTGTGTGGGTTTTCGTGTGTGTGTGTATGTGTTTTGAGCCTATGTCGATGTGTGTATGCGAGTTTCGGTTGATGTCATGTGCGTATGTGTGTTTGTTGGCCGAAAGCCGAAGAGGAACCACCGTGAGGTGGTGGCTTCCACCTCATGTCGCCGTTCTACCACCACCAGTCGCCACCTTGGGTAGCTGTGTACTTATGTGTGTGATTGGACTGATGTTTTGAATGCTTTTGATATGTTTTGGCCTAAAATCATAAACCCCCCACAACCGTAAGGTCGTGGCTCCCACCATGGACCACCGTCGACCACCACTGCCAAAGGTTGCAGTGGGTGGAGCCCAATTTATTAAATATATATTTATTTAATTAGCAAATCATCTTACTTTAGGTGTTGTAAACCCTAATTAGGGTTTAGAAAACCCTAATGTCAAGAAACCCTAGTTTTTGGAGTTGGTCAGGACCCGCGTTAAAGTTGTTAATTAAATTCTAAATAATACTTAATAATGCCCCTACAATTAACTTAATGCAATTTGAACCTAATGGATTAACTCCTTAAGGGGTTAAATGTGGAACGCTAACCCTACTTATCCTTTATGTGAAAAACCCTAGAATCGGGGTGCTCCACTTTAGACAATGATCGGGCGCGTATTCGGGCTATTGATTGGATTATTATTACACCCGAGAATGACTAAGTCAAATCTTAATCTGTCCTACCCTTTGGTGATTAAGTCCTTAATGTGTTAAGTGTTCCTACTTAACCCTAATCGTCATTTTATCTGAAACCCTAATCGTTATTTCATGTGAGGTGGTCACTGTTGCAAGTGACTATGACCTGTGATCGGGTATTGACTCAAGTATCTTCCTGTAGGTGATTGGAAGTGAGTTGAATCTGGTAGAGCCCTTCATTGCTAGACTAGCTATATATACGCATATCGTGGTGAGTTTCGCCTCAATATACCCATGGGTCGAAGGCACCAATGTCGGCCCACTAGTAAGGATCTATAAATCCGAAGATCGAGATATAAAGTAGCCATATAGATAGTATCATGTGGTGTAGCCAAATATAAGAGGCATAGTTTAGGGTGAACTTGAATATCTATGTAATCTTTTCAAAAAATAATATAAACCTTAGCTATGTAATCCAATGTGTTACATGACTATGTGAAATTCTTGTATGGTGACATGGAGAACTGCGAGACAATACTTGGGACGAATATGAGTAGGTGTGAAATGTAGTAGAGGCCTATACTACCGGAATCACATGACTCACACTTGGATCAGGGAAAGCTACAAGGTTACCAAGGCGCTAGTAATTGATTATGTTTTTTTATGTCTGTCTTTACCGTGGTTTCGGTAATGACTAAGAAGATGATTGTTATTCCAACCCGAGTAGTCATATCAAATCGATTTCTACTAAGATAAGTATTGTACATGGTTCAGAGAACCAAGTTCGATGTACCACAATAGAACATGAAGGAAGGTTTCTTCCATTCTGGAATGTGACTTAAAAAGACCTGAGTCTAACCGTTGCATCATACGACGAGAGGTCATTAGAATATGTCTCATCGGTCTGTTACGATAATCGAAGTAAAGACCTTATCTTAAGTTAAGTATGTTTAAGAATAAGCAGGAGTCTCCACTAAGTACCGAGTTTGTAACTCGAATTCTACGATTGAAAGTCCAACATAAGATAAAGAGCGGGTGCAAGATTGCGCACCGCCAACAGTTAAGGAGTCCTAGAGTTAGATACTCATTTGAAAGGACATAGGAGTTACGATTACCACCTAGGATGGAAAGGAAACGTACAAAGTCATTAGACAAGCCCTATTTTGTTAATGATTTTGGGACATAATCATCCTAAGGGGGAGATAATTGTAACACCTACAAATTCGGGCTAGTCAATTAAGATATAATAAGCGTTAAAAATGATTTTTTTTATAGAAGATTATCTAGGATAAATAATCTTAAACAAAGTAATATTTAGGGTCCACAATTGTAGCATATTTGATGTGATAAAGAAGAATTATATGAATATTATGTGTTCCATGATTATTATAATATAGTAAAATAGGAAAAAGCATTTGAATCGTTCGTAAATGGTAAATATAAGTGCGCCAAAACATATATAGATTATTATATATTTAGAAAGTATACGTCTCCCCGATCCCGAAAATATAACTTTCGCAGAAATCCGACTCTGTATGAATTAGATATGATTTTTATAAGATATAAAAGTCATCCGCGCACAATGAATGTATGACGTAAAAAACTACGAAGAGAATGGTTGACTTTTAGCTAATGCCAAAATCGGAATCCGTACGAGAGAGTTATGATTTTCGCAAAATCATTTAATTTAATAAAAATGTGGACAAAAAAAATAAAGTCAAAATTAGCCGACGGAGTCTAAACGAAAGTTGTAGATCTCATCAATAGCTATCCGTGGATATAAAAAACGTCAAAAACAGAGTTCGTATGAACGAGTTATAATTTATAATAGCATATTTACGTATTAAAATAAAGTATAAATCATATATATATATATATATATATATATATATATATATATATATATATATATATATATCATTAGAAAGGTATCGACGATGCCGTCGTTATAAGACTATTGTTGAGTACTTTCGACATTAGTTTAGTACACATATCATTAAATCTATTTAAAATAGTATTAGAAAGGGGTGTTTAGTCGTTTAAATAACTATAATGTCATTTAAGTAACTATAGAGGGTGGTTTTTGAAAATTCAGTTAGTATAAATAAGAGGCTCTAGGCTCTCATATTTTTTGCACCATTCTCTTGATTCAAGAGTCTATCTCTTCTTATCCCCCGAGCATTTCGGTCCCTCGTGATTTGACTTCTCTTTCTGTAGTTTTAGTATAGTAAGGTGAGCGCTATAAGAATCTTTTTAGAAAGATTCAGCGATGAAGTTCTTCCCGCACCGAGCCCGATTCCTCGCTAAACTCCCTTGTAAGTAAGTTATGCTTACCCTACTTTAAGTATAACTTATTTTTAAGTTCATTATCGTTATTATGAACCTATAAACAATATATGTGTTAAGTATTATAAGTTATACAAAGTGTTATTATAATATCTTTTAACTGCTTGCGGTGCGGGGCATCTGGTTTGAAGGGCCGCATAGGATTGTTGGATTTCAGAATAACTTTAATGTCAAAATGGTCCTGCCCTCCAGTGTTTCCTGTTTGGCCCCTGTCTGTACATAGTAGTTGAAAAGTATTGTTTAACACTTATTTAATACAAGAAATACAATATTGCTCGTAGACCTTAAGTTAATGATAAATCTAGACTAATAATTAGTTGCAATAAATATTAGACTAAAATCCAGTAATAATGATACTAGGTGTCATCGAAGGAAAAGACGATTGTTAGAAGCGAAGCACTGCCCGAATTTCGAATCGTCACTTTAACAAGTGAGTGCATAGTTACTTTAATCTTGCACATAGATATGAAGTATTTAATATAAATTATGTACTATATGTGTTCTTGATATCTATGGTAGATGAACTATTTATACACGTTTTACTTAATTTAAACTATATATGTATTTTTATACCTATAAATATATTGGATAGAGATGGGTATGAAAGATGAGATGAATGACGAGAGATGAAAAATGATATAGATGATGAGAGGTGAAAGACGATATGAAGCCTTGACCTTAACGATGATCCGGTCATCTAGTAGAGTATAGATGGCGACCACAGACTATTCTAGACAATCTAGTGGAACACTAGCAAGCTCGCGACCTGTAGGTGTTGTGAACGATGTGTTCACCAAATGTACTCCAAAACCCTGGCAGCTATGGACTTAGTGCCTTACAAATGAACATTGGCAGCTATGGATTTAGTGCCCTACAAATGGATATTGGCAGCTATAGACTTAGTGCCTAATAGATAACATCGACAGCTATGGACTTAGTGCCTGTTGGATAAACCCTGGCAGCGATGGACTTCATGCATATTCCTTAGGACAACCCTTAGGAATGAATGAATGATGAATAGATGATTCTTAGGGTAGACACTTAAAAATAAAGAATATAATGGGGATGAGAAGTTGGGTTAATTGTTTGATGATTAAACATAATAATTATATTATTGTGGGTTGAAAACCCTATGTACTCACCAGGTTTCCCAACCAGACCCACTCAGTTTATTTGTATCACATGTATCGATACGAAGACACATTACACTAAGAGATTAATGGAGATGTAAATCATTAGTGTAAATGAATGTAAGGTCTATTTATGCTTATGTTTCAGTATTAACGATGATATCCCAATGTTTTAATATAAATAAAATATATTTCTATGGAAATGCTTTGATCAGATTATTATCATGTTTTTTGGGAACAAATTCCGCATTATTATTCTCCAAAAAGAATACTTTGATTTTTAAATAAGCATAAATAAAAAATTTAAAATGACCATGAATTTGGGAATGTTACAGTTGGTATCAGAGCATTTGTTTAAGCGAAATAAGAATTGTAGCAAATTTCTAGACTTAAACTTAGAATGCTAAGCTATGATTGTGAGATGAGTGTCTGGTATATTTAGGATTTATGCCTGAATAGACACAATCACTAGCTTATTTAGGGGAGATGCCTAAATTGCTTTTATGTGCTAAATGATTTTTCCTATAATATGCCTTATATGCTTTATGATGTAATCGTTTGATCGGACCTATGGTCTGTTGCCGACCGGATTTGGAAACCTTATGTGTTCAGATTTCTAAACTTTTAATTACGGTATTAGAACTGGCATGTAACTTTTCGGAATGATAAAGGGATTTATACGTCTGTCGTAAAAAAAAGAAGCTTTCCCTATCTTAATTTTCGTCATTGCACACCAAACACCCGATTTGGTGTATAGATCGATATGGTGAGAACTCGAAGCGGATTAGGAAACGGTAGCCAGCAGCCTAAGCCACGAGTGATCGAGCGTGCACCAGAGGTAGCAGCTGCACCCGATCCAATCACGATGGCAGGAGTCCAAGCGATGATTCGGGCTATGATGGCCGAACAAAAGGAGGAGATGATGCAAATGTTGTTTAATAGGGATGAACCTACTGTGCCAATTATGCAACCTGAACTAAATGAGGGACAATCAGAAGAAGGAAACTATAGTTGGATCGTTAGTCAAGCTGAACCGCCAGTGGTTAAAAGAAATAACCAAGATGAAGGGATATAAAGGAATGGATGCAAGTATAAAGACTTCACGACTTGAAAACCATCAAAATTTATTGGGAAAGAAGATCCAATCGGAGTTATGGACTGGATCTCTAAGATCGAGCTAGTTTTCATAACATGTGGCTGCAAGGGCAAGCTGCAAACCACTTATGTTGTGCGTCAGTTTAGGGGTGGGACTGTTCGTTGGTGGAACACTTTCGGAAAGATCATAAGCCCCAATGAGCCACTACAACTGACATGGGCAGAATTCTTGGTACACTTTAAACGCAAGTTCTGCTCAACCCAATGCCTTCACAGACAAGATGGAGTTTGCATTACACATCGTCCGTGATGAGCTAACAAAAATCGATAAGTATACAAAGGGACCATCATGGAAGTACACTGTCCCAGTATACCAGGCACCTACTCTTGAGGCAGTCATCTGGGTTGCTAAGTCTGTCGAAGACATAATCAAAGGTAGAACCTCCAACAAGGTTGAAGTTGGCGAGAAGAGGAAATTTGAGGAGTCTTCAAGATACGACAAGAAAAATAGGTTTCTGAAGTATGACCCCAACAATAAGAGGCATGGGGATAGCAATGAAGAAAAGTGGTGTGAGAAGTGCAAAAAGAAGCACTATGGGAGATGCTACGGAGAAGTGACTTGTTTTAAGTGTGGGAGGATCGATCATTATTCCAAGCATTGTACGTTTAACGATAAGGTATTATACGGATTTAGAGACAAGGGGCATATCTCAAAAGATTGCCCAAAGGAAAATGAAGCAGCAAGGCCGAATGTGACGCCGAAGCCGAAGGCAAGAGGATTCCAGATGATCCTTAATGTAGCAGGCGACGATGCAAGAGATCAGGCGTAAGGATCTATAAATTCGAAGATTGAGATATAAAGTAGCCATATATATAGTATCATGTGGTGTAGCCTAATATAAGAGGCATAGTTTAGGGTGAACTTGAATATGTATGTAATCGTTTCAAGAAAGAATATAAACCTTAGTTATGTTATTCAAAGTGTTAAATGACTATGTGAAATGCTTGTATGGTGACTTGGAGACCTGCGAGACAATACTTGCGGCGAGTATGAGTAGGTGTGAAAGGTAGTAGAAGCCTATACTACCGGAAGCACAAGACTTACACTTGGATCATGGAAAGTCACAAGGTTACCAAGGCGCTAGTAATGGATTTTGTTTTGTTATGTCTGTCATTACCTTCGTTTCGGTAATGACTTAGAAGATGATTGTTATTCCAACCCTAGTAGTCATATCAAATCGAGTCCGACTAACATAAGTATTGTACGTGGTTCAGAGAACCAAGTTCGATGTAGCATTCGACTTAAGCCAGAAAATTGAAGTGAATGATAATCGAAGCGATCAATAGAAGTATTGCAATCATCGTGAAAGTAAAAAGCTTGTAGCTAGAAGTGTTACATGCTAGAATGTGATTATACCACAATAGAACATGAAGGAAGGTATCTTCCATTCTGGAATGTGACTCAAAAAACCTGAGTATAACCGTTGCATCATACGATGAGAGGTCATTAGAACATGTCCCATGAGTCGTTTCGGTAATCGAAGTAAAGACCGAGTTTGTAACTCGAATTCTACGATTGAAAGTCCAATATAAGATAAAGAGCTGGTGCAAGATTGCGCACCACCGGCAGTCAAAGAGTCCTAGAGTTATATACTCATTTGAAAGGACATATGAGTTACATTTACCACCTAGGATGGAAAGGAAATGTACAAAGTCATTATACAAGCCTTGTTTGTTGATGATTTCGGGACGTAATCATCCTATGGGGGGATAATTGTAACACCTGCAGATTCGGGCTAGTCAATTAAGATATAATAAGCGTTAAAAATGATTTTTTTTATAGAAGATTATGTAGGATAAATAACGTTAACCAAAGTAATATTTAGGGTCAAGAATTGTAGCCTATTTGACGTAATAAAGAAGAATTATATGACTATTATGTGTTTTCTGATTATTATAATATAATAAAATAGGAAAATCAGTCAAATCGTCCGTAAATCGTAAAAATAAGTGCGCCAAAACATATAGATTATTATATAAATCATATATATGTATACATACATACATACATATATATATATATATATATATATATATATATATACATACATATATATGTATGTATATATATATATATATATATATATATATATATATATATATATATATACATACATACATATATATGTATGTATATATATATATATATATATATACATACATATATATATATATATATATATATATATATATATATATATATATATATATATTATTACAAATGTATCGACGATGCGGTCATTATAATACTAGTGTTGAGTACTTTCGACATCAGTTTAGTACAAATATCATTAAATCTATTTAAAATAGTATTATAAAGGGGTGTTTAATCGTTTAAATAACTATAAGGTCATTTAAGTAACTATAGAGGGTGGTTTGTGAAAATTCAATTTCTATAAATAAGAGACTCTAGGCTCTCATATTTATTGCACCATTCTCTTGATTCAAGAGTCTTTCTCTTCTTATCCCCCGAGCATTTCGGTCCCTCGTGATTCGACTTCTTTTTTTGTAGTTTTAGTATAGCAAGGTGAGCGCTGAAACGCTACAAGAATCTCTTTAGAAAGATTCAGTGACGAAGTTCTGCCCGCGCAGAGCCTGGTTCCTCGCTAAACTCCATTGTAAGTGAGTTATGGTTACCCTACTTTAAGAATAACTTATGTTTAAGTTCATTATTATTATTATGAACCTATAAACAATATATGTGCTAAGTATTATAAGTTATACAAAATTTTATTATAATACCTTTTAACTGCTCGCGGTACAGGGAATCTGGTTTGAAGGGCCGCATAGGGTTGTTGGATTTCAGAACAACTTTAATGCCAAAATGGTTCTGCCCTCCGGTATTTCATGTCTAGCCCCTGTCTGTACATAGTAGTTGAAAAGTATTGTTTAACACTTATATAATACAAGAAAAACAATATTGCTCGTAGACCTTGATTTAATGATAAATCTAGACTAATAATTACTCCAAATAAATATTAGACTAAAATCAGTAATAATGATACTAGGTTTCGCCGCAGGTAAAGACGATTGTAAGAAGCGAAGCGCTGCCCGAATTTCGATTCATCACTTTAACAATTGAGTGCATAGTTACTTTCATTTTACACATTGATATGAAGTATTTAATATAAATTACGTGTTATATGTGCCAATTATCCGTGTTCTTGATATTTATGTTGGATGAACGATTTATACACGTTTTACTTGATTTAAACTGTATATGTATTTTTAGACTTATAAATATATTGGTTAAATCCAGCTTTTGGTCAAGCAAGGATGCCATGCAAGGGTTTTTAGAGTATATTTTCCCTTTTTGGCCATTTTGACTTCAAGACATGCATTGGACATGCATGTCCATAAAGTGTCCATCTTTGGAACGTTTTGAGGACTAGAAACACTTCTGGAAAGGAGGAATATCATATCACTAGAGTCTTGGACCACATGGATAAGATTTTGAGCTTTCCAACCTTTGTTAAGAGCCTTAGAGCATTCGGAGTGGTTCTAGAGGGTAAAGTTGGTAACTTTATCCTTCTAGACACCTTAGGGTTTCAGATCTAAGCCCTGGAGTCCCTGCATTCAACGTATCATCAGAATAAGCAAACAGAGGGGAGTCGATGAGTTGCCATGGAAACTCGACGAGTTGGATCGGGTTTCCCCGTCTGACTGGACATTGAGTGAACTCGACGAGTTGATGAGACAACTCGGCGAGTTGGTTAGGGTTGTCTCGGTTTTCTGGACTCTGAAGGAACTCGACGAGTTGTTGGATGCACTCGACGAGTTGGGGTCAACATGGACTGTTGACCTTGACTTTGACCAGGGTTGACCATAGTTGACTTTGAGGGTATTTATGGTATTTCGGGATTGTGACAAAGTTAATGATTCTTATAGGTAGTTGAGTTGGAGTTGTGCGTTGGGAATTATTGGATCATATCTTGTCAGTTCAACATTCGCAAGAGGTGAGTCTCCTCACCATACCAATGGCTCTAAGGCACCAAGGCCGGCCCATTTTGTGATATGTGGTACATTAGTTGATGTAGAGATATGTGGTATGATAGTTATCTATATGCTAAGTGGTATGCTAGTGTTTATATGATACTTGCAGGGAAGACCATGGGGGAGCCCATGGCACTTGGATGTAAGACCATGTGGGGGAGCCCATGGCTTGTCAGTTAAAGACCATGTAGGGGAGCCCACGACAGGTAGATAAAAGACCATGTGGGGGAGCCCATGCCTTGTCAGCTAAAGACCATGGGGGAGCCCATGGCACGTTAGTATAAGTCCATGTGGGGGAGCCCATGTCATCCTTATATGTTTGTATGCATGGCTATTGTGGTATATATAGCTTTTATGGCTAATATGATTATGTGTTTATGTGGATTGTGTGGGTATGCTCTGGGAACTCACTAAGCATTTGCTTATAGTTTGTGGATTTGTTTCAGGTACATCTGAGCCTAAGGTCAAGGGCAAGGTCTCAGGCGTTTTTATGGGACACTATGATGATTTGAAATAATATTGTGATTGTTATGGATTTGAAAACAATTGTATTTGAGATCTTATGGTTTATGGGAAGTGTTTTGGCTAATTAAAAATGAAAATTTTCTTTTGAAAATTTGGTCGTTACAAGTTGGTATCAGAGCCTTGGTTTGAGGGATTCAGTCAAACTCTCGGGTGTGTTAGGACTCAAACTAAGGAAATGGTAAAACTGTTTTCAAAAAATAGAAGTTAAAAGCTTTTTAAGAATGGAAAATAGGAGAGTGCAATGCGCATGATCGGCCGAGACATGTAAGTAGTTCCCCAATATGTTAGCCATGTTATACTGATATTTGAGTTATGAGAGTCGTATGGATCTTGCTATGTGTATGCTTTTAAAATTATATACGGTTAAGAGCTTATAGCCTTAGAATGATTGATTTTGCCTTATTTCCTGTTCCTTGTCTGGTTGTGGTCCTAGGGTAGAATCTCTTATTCGAAAGTCTATTTGATCCTTTTATGTGTATAATTTGCATGCATAAAGGCAACCTGTTATGATTGGTCTGATTGATGTGGGTAGAGCAAGTCTTAGGACAGCCTAGGAATTGAGCTATGCGGTAGTCTGTGGGATATGATTTGTTTTGGGATGAATTGGAGTTATTAGGTAGAGCCTTGGGAAAGTTACAGGTAGGTGTGCAAGGTAGTATTGGGCCCGTACTACTGGAAGCACATGACCGGTACCTGAACCAATGTTAGATCTGGAAGCTCTAAGGAGGACCGGTGCGGGAAGATCCCCTATTGGGATATCCTGATCATTATGACTTATGACATTGTAGTTCAGTTTAGTGGTGACACGACATGGAGCTGGGGGATCAGGATCAGGACCCGGTTCTAGGTCGGGCGATGGTTCTGAGCCCATTGATGAGAGGCTACACAAGCTCATTGCAGCCGAGGTGACGAGGGGCATCCTTGACGCCACCCTAGTGATTTTTCGGACGGTCAAGGAGGGTATAATGGAGATCATGGAGGAAAGGCTCGGGGCATTCAGAGCCGAGATTGCTGCGGGTTAGGTCGGGGCCCGAACTCCCTCGTTCCGGGAGTTCAAGGCGTGTGGGGCGCTGGAGTTTTTCGGGGTCAGGGACCCCATTGTCAGCCGACGCTGGGTGGCGCACATAGAGAACGCCCAGCGCACGAGTTCTTGCCCTGATGCAGTAAAGGTGGGTTTTGCTTCATGTATGCTGAGAGATAGAGCCTGAGACTGGTAGGGAGAGGTGACTAGCCAGGTAGGAGCAGTCAGTGTGGCTGAGATGACATGGGCCGAGTTTGTCAGGCGTTTTGACCTGGAGTTTGCACCAGCTATTGAGGTGCAACGATTGATGAGGGAGTTTCAAGAGCTCCAGCAGACCACCGAGACTGTGGCAGAGATTACCGCCAAGTTTCGGGAACGAGCATTATTGATCCCACAGTATGCTACAGATGAGTACATGAGGAGGACGAGGTATCATACCATGCTGAGGGATGATATCTGAGAATTTATGAGCTTTATAGGATGCAAGACCCTGAATGAGATGGTGGAGAAGGCCCGTGAGCGGGAGATGGAGTTGGAGTTCCGCACCAAGCAAAAGCCTGAGCAGGCACAAACAGTAGTAAGTCAGGCTAAAAAGCCTAAGACCTCGAATTCCTCCAATAGGGGCCAGTAGGGTCGTGGCCGGTGTGCCAAGTGCGGTAAACCGCATAGTGGGGCTTGTCGGATAGTGGGCTCAAGATGTTACGCTTGTGGCCAGCTGGGTCACTTGAGCAGGGACTGCCCCAAGAAGGGCTTGATTTGTTTCCACTACAACCAGACTGGCCGTAAAAGGCCGATTGTCCGAGGTTGCAGGGAGAAGGAGGAGCAGTGGCGGCGCCTGCGCCCGCCACAATGAGGATTAGTGATGGCCGCCCTGCTAAGGCGGATGCTCCAGCGATGAAGAGTCCTGCATTTCAATTGACTACTGAGGAGGCTCGGGAAGCATCAGACGTTGTGGCTGGTACGTATTTTATCTTCTGCTCTAGATTTATTGCATTGCTTATGTGTATATTGTGCTTATGTATAGGGACCTTTTTGGTCAACGGTATGTCGGCTCACGTTTTATTTGATTCGGGAGCTACCCGATCGTTTGTGTGTCTTGCACTTAACAAGAAGTTTCAGGATGCGCCAGGAACTTTGGATTCCCCGCTTGAGGTGGAGATTGCGGATGACCGCACTGTGAGTGATGCGAGTGTGTATAAGGACTGTGTCCTGAATGTGCTTGGAGAGAGGTTTCGTGTTGATCTAGTCCCAATACCGTTGCGCGGGCTGAAGGTGATTATCGGGATGGACTGGTTGGGGGCCAACGGGGCCATGATAGATTGCGAGTGCCAGTTGGTGAGGGTTCGAAACCCAAGGCGGGAGTATTGGTTATTCATGGAGAGAGGGCCTCGCAGGGACCAACCCTCTGTTCAGCTGCGAGGGCTAGGAGATTTCTGCAGCAGGGTTGTACGGGGTTTCTGGCATATATTTCGGATACGAGGGTTGAGACCCCACTAGATTTGGGCAGCGTGCCGGTTGTACAGGAGTTTCGGGATGTCTCTCCCGATGAGTTACCTGGAGTGCCTCCGGAGAGGCAAGTGGAGTTTCGTATTGATTTTGTGCCGCGTGCCGCTCCGATAGCCAAGGAACCATACCGACTAGTTCCGCCTAAGATGCAGGAGCTATCTACGCAGCTTCAGGAGCTGCTAGACCGAGGGTGAAAGGTTTTGACCTTATAACACTCCTAAGGTGTACATGCAACCCTAGAAACCTTCGATCTATGTTTTCTCTATTATACATGCAAACTTTCATTTTTCCAAGGTTTCATCCTAACTAGCATACAATGGAGTATATGTACTACAAAAACTAGTAGAATGACATACCTTTTGTTGTAGCTTGATTCCTTAAACCTTTAAGAGCCTAGCACCCCAAGTGTGATGCCTCAAATGCTTCACACAACACCACCAACAATTGGAAGAACTTGAGAGAAGTACACTTGCACTCACAAAATCGGCTAGCCCTCTTTCCTTTTCACCTAAGTCCGATTTTGGTAGCTATGGAGTCCTTTATATAGTGTGAAAAACTAGGGTTACACCATGTATACGCTAATGACCTTCCATGTCCCTCATGCTCCATGGGTTAAAACCTCCATGGAGTATCCATGGGTCACTACATGGGTTTAGCCCAACATAAAGGATTATGGATCATAAGCCCACTATATAAGAATGAATGATTTACACAATCAATCACCATTTATTTAATTAGTCTCTTTTTTATCACAAAGTTAATTCCAAACTAATTCTTGATCAATACTAATTAAATAATATGATTTCATATTAATATATTAGAACTTATAATATATTAATAAATCATAAAGATCCTCTTCTCAAAAGTCCATCCTTACAAATTGTTATGGTGTCATGCAACCCAAATGGACCATCCTACTCTCGGGTCAAGTACATACCAATTATAGTTATGGGCTTAGACACTAAATCCAACAGTCTCCCACTTGGATAAGTCTAATAACTATAGCTGCAAGTACGACTTAAAACACCGACTAGCAATCGTAGCTCTTAAAAGCCTCTGTCGAAATGAGACACTCCATTTTAGACAAGTGATCATATAATCCTCAGTTCTCAATATATCAGCCGGATAAATACATGGAACAACGTCGTACTTATTGTCCAGCAGTTTGTTTCCCGATTTCCGATTTGTTTGACATAAAACTTAATCGAACACATCAATTTAGTTCTGACTGGGCCCGATATATAAGTTAAAACAAAATCATCGAGGGGCCCAAGATAGCGCTTTTAATCCTCCAAGGACTAAAAGGAACAAATAAACTTCGACAGTATATGCTTGCACTAACTATTCATTGAATCATACACAACAATACGTTTTATAACATCGAGTTACTGATGCGTTTTCGTACTATCAATGTACAACCAACTCATAGTCAACAACTCATATATCTAGGTTTGAAGACTTATATGATATTATCGTCTCACGATCACTCGAGATGAATTCCATGAAGTGATACAAGTGAGCGCGGGTTTAATCCAATACTCAGACCTTATGAGCACCCATGAATGTTGCAGCAAACTTTGCTGTGTCTAACACAATTCAGACAAATCTACAAGCCAAATTCATGACAGCCTTGATTCAATACCTACTTCCAACGTATGATCGACTGTGGATAGTTTGAATAATATAATTATTCTGGAAGTCAAAACATGTAAAGTGAAACAATAGTAAATGTTTGACACAAAACAGTACCATACTAGTAAAGAAAAACACCTTTTATATAAGCATCAAATGTCAATTAAATTTCAACTATTACAAGTTTCGAAAGCTATCTAATCATTAAAACTAATATCATCCTTCAGCCCAATGCGCCTCGCATGCTATAAATGCTTAACCCTACTCAGTCCCTTCGTGAGGGGATCTGCAGGGTTCTCATCCGATGATATCCTCTTTGCCAGGAGGAGTCCTTCTATTCGATGTCTAATGAAGTGGTATTTTCTATCGATGTGCCTGGATCTGCCGTGATCCCTTGGTTCCTTGGCTAAGGCAACTGCACTCTCGCTATCACAGAAAATCTCCATAGGCTCCTTTATAGGTGGTACAAATCCAAGGTCTCCAATGAAGTTCTTCAGCCATATTGCCTCCTTCGCCCCTCGCTTGCTGCTATATACTATGATTCGCAAGTTGAACCAGCTACTGTCTCTTGCTTGGAACTTTTTCAAGTAATTGCTCCTCCATTCAGGGTAAAGAAGCAGCCCGACTGAGATCGGAAATTATCTCTGTCAGTCTGAAAGCTGGCATCACTATACCCCACCACTCTCAAGTCATCACTCCTACCAAGGGTAAGGACCCAGTCCTTAGTCCTCCGCAGGTACTTGAAAATGTTCTTAACCGCAGTCCAGTGAGCCTTACCAGGATTCCCTTGATATCTACTGACCATGCTCAAAGAAAAGGCCACATCAGGGCGAGTACAAGTCATAGCATACATGATCGAGCCAACAGCGGAAGCATATGGTATTCGACTCATCTCAGCTATCTCAGCCTCTATACTAGGACTCGTAGTTTTACTCAGTTTTCCATTGCTCTGGATCGGTAAGTCACCTTTCTTGGAATCCTGCATGTTGAATCTTTTCAACACCTTATCCAAGTAGGTACTTTGACTAAGTCCAGTTAGTCTCTTACTCCAGTCTCTCAATATCCTTATCCCAAGAATATAGGCAGCTTCTCCTAGGTCCTTCATAGTGAAACACTTCCCAAGCCAGGACTTAACCTCCTGCAAGGTTGGGATGTCATTTCCTATGAGTAGTAGGTCATCCACATACAATACCAGAAAGCTAATTATGCTCCCACTAGCTTTGACATATACACAGGACTCATCCTCGCTTCTCGAAAAGCCAAACTCTTTGACTTTCTCATCATAACAAAGATTCCATCTGTGAGATGCTTATTTCAATCCATAAATGGATTTCTCAAGCTTACACACTTTGTTAGGGTGCTTTGCATCGACAAAACCCTCTGACTGACTCATGTAAACATCCTCAGCCAACTTTCCATTAAGGAAAGCGGTTTTGACATCCATTTGCCATATTTCATAATCATAAAATGCGGCTATGGCTAGCATAACCCTAATAGACTTAATCTTCGCTACTGGTGAGAAGGTCTCATCATAGTCAACTCCCGGAGTTTGAGTAAATCCCTTCGCAACCAGTCGCGCCTTATAAGTATGTACTTTCCCATCCGTGTCGGTCTTCTTCTTGAAGATCCATTTGCACCCGACTGTCTTACGACTCGGTACATTGTCAACCAAGTTCCAAACTTGATTGTCATACATGGACTGAATCTCGCTGTCCATCGCCTCTTTCCATTTAGCAGACTCGGGGCCTCCATAGCTTCCTTGTAGTTGTTAGGTTCATCCAAATTTATCAGTGTGCTATCACTGATAAATGTATCACCCTCAGATGTTATATGAAAACCATATAACACAGGTGGAACACTAATTTTACTACAATGCCTCAGAGGTACGGACTCGTCAATCGGATCGACAGGAGTTTCCTTCTCAGGTTGATCGCTAGTGTTTGAGGTTCCTCCACCGCTTGACTCTTGAAGTTCTTCAAGGTCAATTTGCCTCCCACTATCTCCTTGGCTTATGAGATCTCTCTCACGAAAGACTCCTCTCCTCGCAACGAAGACACCATTGTCACTCGTTCTGTAGAAGAGATAAACAAATGATTTTTGTGGGTAGCCGATGAAAATACACCGCTCACTTCGAGGTTCGAGTTTGTCGTGAGTCTCGCATATCACGAAGGCCTCGCAACCCCAAACCTTGATGTGGTCTAATGTGGGAGCCTTACCAGTCCACATCTCGTGAGGTGTTTTAGCAACCTTCTTGGTAGGGACTAGATTAAGGATATGGACGGCAGTCTCTAAGGCATACCCCCAGAAGGAGATTGGTAACGAAGCTCGACTCATCATGGAACGAACCATGTCCAACAAGGTTCGATTGCGCCTCACAGCCACACCATTCAGCTGTGGTGTCCTAGGTGGTGTCAACTGTGAAACAATTCCACATTCCTTAAGATAGTCTATGAACTCGATACTAAGATACTCACCACCCCGATCGGATCGGAGCATCTTTATCATCAGTAAAAGTCACATAGAAGCGGTTTCATCCTAACTAGCATACAATGGAGTATATGTAATACAAAAACTAATAGAATGACATACCTTTTCTTGTAGCTTGATTCCTTAAGCCTTTAAGAGCCTAGCACCCCAAGTGTGATGCCTCAAATGCTTCACACAACACCACCAACAATTGGAAGAACTTGAGAGAAGTATACTTGCACGCACAAAATCGGCTAGCCCTCTTTCCTTTTCACCTAGGTCCGATTTTGGTAGCTATGGAGTCCTTTATATTGTTGTGTTTTGAGCATTCTAACACTCCTATGGTGTACATGCAACCCTATAAACCTTGGATCTATGTTTTCTCTATTATACATGCAAATATTAACTATTCCAAGGTTTCATCCTAACTAGCATATTATGAAGCACCTATACTACAAAGTTCTAGTTAGATGAAATACCTTTTGATGTAGCTTGATGTCTTCAAGCTTTAAGAGCTTAGCCCCAATAGTGTGGAATCCTCAAATGGAATCACAAATCACCAAAACACCTTGGAAGAACTTGAGAGAATATGTATGCACACTAAAATCGGCTCACTCTTATTTTCACACACTTGTGCCAATTTTGTGAGCCAAGGACCCCTTTATATATTATGAAGGATTAGGGTTACATCCATGTAAACCCTAATACCCATGACCTTTCATTTACATAGGATCCATGGGTTAAAAGCTCCATGGACCATCCATGAAAGCTTAGCCCAACCTAAATGAACTTGGCCCATTCCATATATATAAGAGTCCATATTTAATTAGTTCTTTTTGATCACTTAATTAATTCTAAATTAATTCTTGATCAATACTAATTAAATAATATGATTCCATATTAATATATTAGAACTTATAATATATTAATATAAATCATAAATATACTATTCTCAAAAGACTATCCATATAAATTGTGTCGGTGAAGTGCAACCCAAATGGACCATGCCGGGTCGGGTCAAGTACATATCAAATATAGTTATGGACTTAGACATTAATCCAACAGTCTCCCACTTGGATAAGTCTAAAACTATTATTGAGTATGACTTCAAAACCTAACTGGCAATCGTAGCTCTTAAAGCCGCTGTCGAACTCTGACCTTGTCAATGACTTGTCCATTAGATAAGGGATCATATATTCCTGCATTCTAGATATCATATGGACTGAGACATGGATTATAATCATTCTCTCTGTCCATTTGTTGTTTCCCGAATTTCGATTTATGATGACTGACTGATTGAACAAATCAAATCAATCTTGGCTTGGCCAAGCACTCACATGTGTCATCGCTAAATCATCGAGGGGCCCACAGATATCGCTTTTATCCCGAAGGTAAAAGGAATGGATAAACTTCGACTCATATGGCTTGTTCTACTACTTGTTGAATCATACACAAAGGTACGTTTTATAACATCGAGTTACTAATGCATTTTGGTGCAATCAATGTATAACCAACTCATAGTAACAACTCATATCTCTAGGTTTGAAGAATATAAGATATTATCGTCTCATGATCACTCGTGATAAAATCCATGAAGTGATTCAAATGAGCGCGGGTTGAATCCAATACTCAGAACTTATGAGCACTCATGAGTGTTGTAGCACCACTTTGTCCACCAACTTGGACCTCTACAAACCAACCCATGACAGTCTTGATTCATATCTACTTCCAACATATGACCGACTGTGGATGGTTTGAATAACTTAATCATTCAGGAAGAGCGACTTAGTTATTCTGGAAGTCAAAACATGCAAAGTGAAACACAAGAATAAATGAATCAAATATGGTATCAAACCCTATGAATATAAATAAACACTTTTATTTATCACCATACTGATTACTCATTATTCATTGTTTCGGTTTTATCAACTTTATACTTGAATTAAAAACACTAGTTGTCCCATGCTCCAAGCATGTACACTATGTTTTTCTTAAACAATAGCTTTGCCATACACCAAGTATGCACTCTATGTTTGTCTATGATCCTTACTTTGTGAAATAAACCAATTGAACATAATTTCAATGATTCTAATTTCACACTCCTAAATCCTTATCGAAAAATGTGAGAATTTCAAATTCCTATCATTTATCGAAATCTGTTTAGATTTTAAACTTATATGCACTGACCCTCCTGTAATGAATATGTACAAAGTCACAAAGACTTGTCAACAGTCATTATAAAGTATTCCAATGGAGATCAACTCCATGGAAACTAAGTCTCATATTCAAAGTACATTGCTTTGGACATGCTTCTTGCATTAAGTTTTCTAATCTTACACAGATAACTTCCACCTATGGAGACAACTCCATATTCTCATTTTGACTATCACTTCTGAATAAGAGATGCCTCTTTTCAGAATATGTCAATATGGTCCTTCCAAAATTAGCACTATACTTCCAACTGTCCCTGAGCAGCCAATCTTTGGTAAGCCTCAGATTGTCCTCGACAATTGCTTAATCATTTTAGTAATATCCAATTCTAGACCTTTTCCCTTCTTAATGCCTCTGGGCATTTAGAAAAATTTAGAAATGACAAATATTATAGCACATGCAATCGATCCTGTACGCAAAGCAAATGGTACACGATTCATGATGTCTCACATAAATACATGATTCTAGACCAGTCTTTTGCTACAATATTTTTATTTGCCATGTTTTCAAAATTTGACTATGAAGAGAGATGTCGTAATCATAATCGAATTTTGAGAACGCAATATATAGAATTTCCTTAAGTTGAACCAATCCAACATGAAATTCATATCTATATTCTTGACTAAAGATGATTAAGGTCTCAATCTAAGCCTTTAGAACTGAAATGAAGTATATCCTCTCCCTTAATTATAGCAAAACAACTTTTTCAATCCCTGCAGCCTCACGAATTTAAACTTTTGTTTTCTATAATTAACATTTCTAACTTGCAACACTAACAATAATTATCATGCTCCCACTAACATGATGATTATTAGCATAACACTTATGCTCCCACTAGCTTTGACATGTACTCAGAAATCAGCTGGACTTCTAGAAATCAATACTTTATTGACTTTCTTACCAAAGTTCAGATTTCTGATACGAGATGCTTTGATAAAACTTTATCAAAATCATACACCTTTCCTTAGATAGCATGCATGTGTGTCTAAACAATTTCAGAACTATGAAAAGGGATGCCGTAATCATAGTCTCAATTGTTTAGACCGTTTGTCATCTGCTTCAAATCTACTTGGTGGAAGTGTTTCCCCACCATCATTTTCATGAATCGGAGAGAAACCTTATGACCCTTAGATTTTATGGTTTATGTGTTCTTATCCATGTGAATCGTCAAAACCATAGTCACAAGATAAGGATAATGACAAATCCAAACTCATATGGACTGAACTTATGCAATCTTAACTTTTTGCCACCTGGCAGTACAGGGCCTGCCATTGCTTCCAAGTTGTTATGCAACCAATTGAGAACTTTCAGAACTCCTATGCAAAGCCAACTTTAACTGGAATGGGCACAGAATATGTCAACACGATAGGTTATAAACCTCAAGTCGTGTGCTAGTGAAGAACCTCAGCTTTTATTCTTGATTAGTTCTTGAAATTCTTTTTAGGATCTTTAAGACTCCCACTATCCTCTTGACATATAAGACTATCTTGCCAAATATTCAAGAGATAGTGCGGATTCTTTATCAAGACAAACACTTCACACAATTGGCCTTAGTTGGTCTTTGTTTTATCCAAAACATCACAACTTACCAATTTCAAATGTACAAGAGTAGGACACTTTTACTCTTACATTTGACAAGTGTTTTAAACCTTTCTTTAAGATATGTCACTCAAGTTACAATCTTGGAGTATCACTCTAAGAATTGTTTTGGAACGAAGTATGACTCATCTTCCTGATCTAACCATTTCAACAATTCATGACTCCTCTTCTTAGTCATAAGAATGCACTAAGATGACCTTTAGAGGAATAATTGTGATATGATTTCTAAATCATTAAGATGATCACAAACATGATACTAAAGTACTCTCCCATCTTTTCAGATTTGAGAAACTTTTATCTTTCTGCCTAATTTGATTCTTCCCATTCGTTCTGCCATACATTGAGACTTTTCCAATGTTTCAGAATTATACTTAAACTTGTAAGTATAACCATATTTACTAAACTTTAGTTAATCAAATAGTCTTAACGAGCTTTGTGGTGGACATGACCAGTGCACAAGAATGTGTACTCGATCCCTTTAGTCCTTCACTTGACTCACACATCCATGTGAACAAGTAATTAGTCTTGATTTTCCAATGCTTGAAAGTTCTCATTCATCATACTATTCAACTTGCATGATTCCAAGTTTCGGTCCAATTGAAACTTGGGTGATGAGGAACTTTCCTGATTTGGTAAATTTAGACACTACCACAAATGAAAGAATCAAATGCATTTTCCAATATTGCTGTCAGTGGAATCATATAAGCAACAATTTTCCACAAATGCCATTGTAAGGATACTTCAAATAAATAAAATTAAACAATTTTATTTTATTTTAAAACTTTGCGGAAAAACTTATCCTTACAATCCACATGGAAAATTGTTGTTATCTATTCCTTAGAAATATATCATAACTTCTTAAGCAACTGCTCAAAATTCTGATGCGATCGAAATCGACCTTCGCGATCAGAATCAGCATATACTTCCTTTAAGATTTCTCTCCATTCTTTGATTCTTAAAACATCAACATGTGACCCAGTCACATCATGTAATGAGGATCTCAGAATAGAACTTAACAGAGTTAGATAATGGGCTCTACCTGATGTACAGTCAAACTTATTGACTTTAACATCCTTAGGTAAATTTGGCAGCTTTGCAATCAACGCCCCTTCCTTTGGCAAAATAAACATATGGACCCTTTGGTAATGGGACTATCTCAGACTTAGCCTTTCTCTTTACCATTTGGTCAACCGAGTTGACTATGGCCAATCCCTTTCCATTGGGAAGAGAATGCTTTTTCTGGATTTCCAGTGTCACCATTGTCACTGTCCATAAAGTTTTTGGGAAGTTGATCTTCTAATCAAATTTGCTTTACTATCGTTCCAAATCATTGCTGATTCAGCATCACCAAGAAAATAGATATGATCATTAAGGTTCATGTCATAGTCTGTTTCATAGTAGTCCCAAAGGAACTCACTATGTGACTTAGAAAGTGATTGAACATCCAACTTTCTCAGGACTTTGACACCCAACTCTCCCGGCTTGTCAATATGTGACTTCATCTCTAAGATGTGATCACACATAGACCTTGCTTGCCATTAGGGCTTGTGTGACCTTGAACTTGTGGGTTAGGGAGAATAATTGGAGGAGGTGGAGGAAGAGAAGTATGACTTCCATGGACCAAACTCGGGAAGTCATATTCATTAGGAAAGCTTGGTTTGGGAAGATCATTGTTGTCTAAACCAGACATCAACAATGGGAGAAATTCACGTAAAGTTGATTTAAGTCCTTAATATAACACCCAATATGATATATTAAGGCTAGGACCCAACAAACTATTTTATAACTTGGAAGAGGGATGCCGTAATCCAAGCTATAAAATATTTGAAGGTAGATGAATGACGATTCACCAATTTCCACCAAGATAAACGAAATGTATTATTAGGTTTTAATTGGTTTTGAAACTCCTAGATTCTTTTGAGATTCATTGAAATTTTCAATGGCATGTTTCAATCTCGAGTGTGCCCTTCAGGTTTTGTGACTGGGATGCCGAGGATCACAAAACAAGGTGTGAAGTAACCATGCAAATATACTTGGTACCCTTAATATTTACCCCTCAATCGATGTGTCGGTTAACCACACATGCTCCAACGATACTATGATAAACATTAAGTTACCCTTTGCCTACCTGGTTAAGTCCAGGTTAGTGTGCCGGTTAACCACACACGCTCCACTAACAGCTTAAACAAAGTGCAAAGTGTAATTTCATGGATTAGCACCTTATTCACATTTTCCTAAGTAACTAAGATTGGGAATTTATAAGTGTTTAGTTACTTAGTATTTATCATTATACTTATAATGAAGGGAGAATTATAGTCCTTGTCCTACCTGTTCGGCTAACGACCCTCCACCGGTCAAGGAAGCGGTGAGTGAGAGTGGACACCCATTAAATTGCCATTTTATAGGCAGTAACCTTATACCCCCCTTATAGACCGGCTTCATGAATGAGGCCTACTAATGGTAAGACGACTTGCTCTTATACATATAATATATTAAACTTTTAATATTATAATAGTATAAGGGTGTATTTTAGACATTTAAAATACTTGGTGGTTTAATCTATTAATTAAACTAGACTTTTAATTTAATTAAACTCAAACAATAAATTTATGGATTAATAATACTCTTTTAATTAAACGCTTTAATTAACTATTAATAAAGTCCATAAGAGTTAATTTGAACTATTCAACAAAACATCATAATTCCAATTATTAAACTCAAAATTAAAACCATTTAATTAATTGTTTAAGTTATGAACCCAAGAGTTTTAGAATTCAATTCTTTTTTTCATAAAAAACTTTTCTCAAATTCCAAAACTTGAGGGCAAGTTTTGTAATTCTTGAAAACCTTTAGATTCCATAACTTATGGAATTAATGGTGTTTTATGATGAAACTTTCCATGTTCCATAACTTAAGAACAAGTTATGGAATTCTTTAAAACATTAACACCAAATTTTGTAACTCCATAAAACTTTGAATCAAATTTTTTTTTAAAAAAACTTTCATATCCATAACTTATGGAAGTTTCAAAAACCCTTAAGATCACAACTTTAAAAAAAAACTTTTGAGCTCCAAAATTTTATGACAAAATATGTAACTCCTTAAAACATTTAGATCAAACTTTTAAAACAAATGAAATAATCATATCATTTTATCTTTTACTAAATTTGACCTAATTCAACTCATATAACAAATGATTCAAATTTTACAAATAATTCGTTTTTCATAAAACAAGTAATTATCTTAAAATTTGACAAACGTCATGTTTTTTTTTCTTTTTTTTTCCAACTTGAAAATAAAACATTTGCATCAATATAACAGAAAACAACCCATGTCTCTGATACCACTGTTGGGTTTTGAGCATTCTAACACTCCTATGGTGTACATGCAACCCTATAAACCTTGGATCTATGTTTTCTCTATTATACATGCAAATATTAACTATTCCAAGGTTTCATCCTAACTAGCATATTATGAAGCACCTATACTACAAAGTTCTAGTTAGATGACATACCTTTTGATGTAGCTTGATGTCTTCAAGCTTTAAGAGCTTAGCCCCAATAGCGTGGAAGCCTCAAATGGAATCACAAATCACCAAAACACCTTGGAAGAACTTGAGAGAATATGTATGCACACTAAAATCGGCCCACTCTTATTTTCACACACTTGTGCCAATTTTGTGAGCCAAGGACCCCTTTATATATTATGGAGGATTAGGGTTACATCCATGTAAACCCTAATACCCATGACCTTTCATTTACATAGGATCCATGGGTTAAAAGCTCCATGGACCATCCATGAAAGCTTAGCCCAACCTAAATGAACTTGGCCCATTCCATATATATAAGAGTCCATATTTAATTAGTTCTTTTTGATCACTTAATTAATTCTAAATTAATTCTTGATCAATACTAATTAAATAATATGATTCCATATTAATATATTAGAACTTATAATATATTAATATAAATCATAAATATACTATTCTCAAAAGACTATCCATATAAATTGTGCCGGTGAAGTGCAACCCAAATGGACCATGGCAGGTCGGGTCAAGTACATACCAAATATAGTTATGGACTTAGACATTAATCCAACATATATAGTGTGACAAACTAGGGTTACACCATGTAAACCCTAATCACCTTCCATATCCCTCATGCTCCATGGGTTAAAACCTCCATGGAGTATCCATGGGTCATCACATGGGTTTAGCCCAACATAAAGGATTATGGATCATAAGCCCACTATATAAGAATGAATGATTTACACAATCAATCCCCATTTATTTAATTAGTCTCTTTTTTATCACAAATTAATTCCAAACTAATTCTTGATCAATACTAATTAAATAATATTATTTCATATTAATATATTAGAATTTATAATATATTAATAAATCATAAAGATCCTCTTATCAAAAGTCCATCCTTACAAATTGTTCCGGTGCCATGCAACACAAATGGACCATGCTACTCTCGGGTCAAGTACATATCAATTATAGTTATGAGCTTAGACACTAAATCCAACAGAGGGTTCATTCGTCTGAGCAGTTCCCGTGTGGAGCTCCGATCTTGTTCGTGAAAAGAAAGGACGGGTCCTACAAGATGTGCATTGATTATCGAGAGCTGAACAAACTAACAGTGAAAAACTGTTATCCGTTACCGAGGATCGACGATTTGTTCGATCAGCTGCAGGGTGCGTCTTGGTTTTCCAAGATTGATCTTCGGTTGGGGTATCATCTAGATGAGGATTCGGGATGAGGATATACTGAAGACAGCTTTCAGGACTCGGTATGGGCACTATGAGTTTGTGGTGATGCCATTTGGGCTCACCAATGCCCCAGCAGCATTCATGGATCTAATGAACAGAGTGTGTAGATCGATGCTGGATCGGTTGGTGATCGTTTTTATTGATGATATCCTGGTCTGTGCCAAGTTTTTATTGATGATATATGAGGGAGGTATTGGAGACATTGAGAATGGAAAGGTTGTATGCCAAGTTCTCGAAGTGTGATTTCTGGCTGCGTGAGGTGCAGTTTTTGGGGCACATAATCAACCAGGAGGGCTTTTCGGTTGATCCAGCCAAGGTTAAGGCAGTGATGTGGTGGGAAGTACCGAAGAACGCATCCGAGATCTGTAGCTTCTCGGGTTTAGCGGGATATTATCGAAGATTCATCCATGATTTCTCCAAGATTGTTGTGCCTTTGACCTGCTTGACCAAGAATAATGTAACATTTCGATGGGGAATAGATCTGCAGTTGGTTTTTGAGACTCTGAGACAGAGGTTATGTGAGGCTCCGATTCTAGTACTACCTGAGGGGTTGGATAACTTGGTAGTGTATTGTGATGCATCGATCTCAGGGTTAGGCGCGGTACTGATGCAGAGGGGGCATGTGATCGCTTACGCCTCGAGGAAGTTGAAGCCTCATGACGCGAATTACCCCACTCACGACCTGGAATTGGGGGCAGTGGTGTTTGCCCTCAAGATTTTGAGGCTCTACTTGTATGGAGTACGGTGCACTATTTATATTGATCATAAGAGTTTGAAGTATTTGATGGATCAGTAGAACCTCAATATGCGGAAGAGGAGGTGGTTGGACATGCTAAAAGATTATGCTTGCGAGATCTTATACCATCCAGGGAACGCCAACGTGGTGACTGATTCTTTGAGCCGCAAGGCGGCAGGTTCCCCGATTGGGAACTCTTGTTTGAGGATGACGGTGATCTCTTCATTGTTGGATATGATCATGGAGGCTCAGGTCAAGGGTGTGAAGAAAGAGAATTGGAAGATAGAGCCGATTTGGGGTCAGTATCCCTTATTTGTTCGGGATAGCCGAGGTCTTATAATATAGTGTGGTCGGGTGTGGGTACCGGTGACTGGAGGAGTGAGACAGAAGATATTGGAGGAGGCACACAAGTCCAAGTTCTCTATACATCCTGGGGCTACGAAAATATATTGGTGGCCCTGCATGAAGCGGGAGATCGCTTGGTTCGTGGAGCAGTGCTTGACCTGCAGGAAGGTCAAGGCCGAGCATTAGTGTCCTCATGGAAAGGTTCAGCCACTACCCATTCCCATGTGGAAGTGGGAGGAGATCACTATGGACTTCTTCACGAAGTTACGAAGGACAGCGAGGGGTGTGGATTCCATATGGGTGATTGTGGACAGGTTGACGAAGAGTACCCACTTTATTCCGATCTCTTAGAGTATATCTGCTGAGAAGTTGGCGGATATTTATGTACGAGAGGTGGTGGTCAGGCACAGAGTGCCAGTGTCAGTAGTCTCTGACCGGGATATTCGATTCACATCTAGATTCTGGAAGAAGTTCCACTAGGAACTAGGCACTCAGTTGCATTTTAGCACGACATACCACCCCCAGACAGATGGCCAAAGCGAGAGGACGATCCAGACACTTGAAGATATGCTTCGGGCATGCGTGTTGGATTTTGGAGGTAGTTGGGATACATACCTCCCATTGGCAGAGTTTTCATACAACAATAGTTACCATGCTAGTATCGACCGACCTCCGTTTGAGATGTTGTATGGTTGGAGATGTAGGACCCCAGTTTGTTGGGGCGAGGTTGGATACCGAGTCATGGGGAGCACTGAGGTGGTACTCAAGACCACCGGGCTGATTCAGCAAGTGCGCGACCGGCTGCGAGTCACACAGAGCCGTCTAGAAAAGTTATGCTGACCGACGGCGATCGGACCTTGAGTTCCAGGTGGGGGACTTTGTGTTACTAAAAGTTTCGCCATGGAAGGGAGTCATCAGGTTTCAGAAGAGGGGCAAGCTAGGGCCTTGATATATCAGACCGTTCAGGATTACTCCCTATTGGGCAAGGTGGCTTACCGCTTGGATCTACCGGACGAGCTTAGCCAGATACACAACACCTTCCATGTGTCTCAGCTCCGGAAGTGTGTCACAGACGAGGCCGCAGTCGTTTCTTTGGACGATATTCAGGTGGACAAGAGCACGAACTACATTGAGAGGGATGTTGCGATTCTAGATAGGAAGACCAAGGTTCTTCGAAACTAGGAGGTGAAGTTAGTAAAGGTGCAATGGCAGCACAGAAGGGGCTCTGAATGGACGTGGGAGCCGGAGGATGAAATGCGAGATCATTATCGGGACTTATTTGCATCAGCAGACTTCGAGGAAAAAGTTTAGTTCAAGTGGGGGAGATTTGTAACACCTGTTCCAGGTATTATTTAATTTATAAGTTTTAGGGTTTTGTGTTGGGACTCGACGAGTTGGGGAGCTCCAACTCGTCGAGTAGAGATCATTTATGAGGACGCGGGATCTAAGACCTACTCGACGATTTGGAAGGCCCAACTCGACGAGTAGGTGTTGTAAAGGAAAAACCCTAATTTTAGGGCTTGCACCCTATATAATCTCCTTAAGAACCTTGAGGCTGACCTTCCATCAGCGTCCAAACCCTAAGAACGTCTATGCTAAACCCTAATCCCCATTCTCTCTCATATTGTGAGCTAGAGTGTCTTGTGGAGCTTAAGAAGAATAAGATAGTGAGAAGAAGGAGAAGATCCAGCAAACAAAGCCCTCACTCTTGATCTTGACCATCTTGTGGACTGTTGTAAGTCTTCAAGATATGATTTTTATCTTAGAATATGGCTAGATCTTGAGTTTAATCTTCATTTCCTATCATTCTTGTTGATTGCATGCATGGGTTTCATAAAGTTTGCAACTTTATGAATCTCCAGGGCAAAATGGTCCCAAGGTGGGCTAGATCTTCCTTTTGGTCAAGCAAGGATGCCATGCAAGGGTTTTTAGAGTATATTTCCCCTTTTTGGCCATTTTGACTTCAAGACATGCATGTCCATAAAGTGTCCATCTTTGGAACGTTTTGAGGACTAGAAACTCTTCTGGAAAGGAGGGATATCATATCCCTAGAGTCTTGGACCACATGGATAAGCTTTTGAGCTTTCCAACCTTTGTTAAGAGCCTTAGAGCATTCGGAGTGGTTCTAGAGGGTAAAGTTGGTAACTTTATCCTTCTAGACACCTTAGGGTTTCAGATCTAAGCCATAGTGTCCCTGCATTCAACGTATCATCAGAATAAGCAAACAGGGGGGACTCGATGAGTTGCCATGGAAACTCGACGAGTTGGATCGGGTTTCCCCGTCTTACTGGACATTAAGTGAACTCGACGAGTTGATGAGACAACTCGGCGAGTTGGTTAGGGTTTGTCTCGGTTTTCTGGACTCTGAAGGAACTCGACGAGTTGCTGGATGCACTCCACGAGTTGGGGTCAACATGGACTGTTGACTTTGACTGTTGACCTTGACTGTTGACCAGGGTTGACCATAGTTGACTTTGAGGGTACTTACGGCATTTCAGGATTGTGACAAAGTTAATGATGCTTATAGGTAGTTGAGTTGGAGCTGTGCGTTGGGACTTATTGGATCTCATGTTGTTAGTTCAACATTCCCAAGCGGTGAGTCTCCTCACCATACCAATGGGTCTAAGGCACCAAGGCCGGCCCATTTTGTGATATGTGGTACATTAGTTGTGTTGGATTAGTGTCTAAGCCCGTAACCATATTTGGTAAGTACTTGACCCGGTTGTGCATGGTCCTTTTGGGTTGCCTTCGCCAAAGCAACTTGACTGGAGAAATAATAGAGAAAGAGGTTGTTATGGTTTATTAATATATTATATGAATAATATATTAAAAGAGAAATCATATTTATTTAGTTAACATTGGTCAAGAATTAATTAAGAATTAATTTTGTGATCAAAAGAAGTTAACTGAACTAGGGGGACTGAACTGTAATTATGTGATAGTTGAAAAGTAGGGCAAAGGATTCCCTATATGATAGGGTGGACGAACTCAAGGGGATAAGGCCTTAGAATTCGTCCATGATAAGGTTTCTAGGGTTATCCTTTGGGCTGCTTGGTGGCTAAGCAACCAGATAACGATATGGACTGAAACCCTAATTCCTACACCTATATAAAGACCCCTTGGCATAAGAAATTCGGCCACTTGATACCTAGGGTTCCTAGAGCTGAATTTCATACCTCCCCTCTCTCTCTCTCTTGCCTCTCCATTTTCTCTTGGTGTTTGTGAGCCATTAGAGGTACTACACTTGTGGTACTTGCTTTCAAAGACAAGAAGATTCAAGATACAAGTTGTTATTACAACATAACAACAAGAGGTATGTATTCCATTCTCCTTTATGATTTTCAAAATTACCTAGGAGCATGTTAGGTTTCTTTTGTGTTCATAATGTTGTATAACTAATAGTGAAAACATAGATCCGTATCTAGGGTTGCATGCACACTTAGGATTGTTTGTATAAAACCCATTAGTGGTATCAAAGATTTTGGTTTTGTTTTCAATTAGATTTTATACAAAAGTATGAATTTGACATATTAGGGTTTATTGCAAATAAACCCTAGGGACTTGATTTTCGAAATTAGGGTTTTTCAACCCTAGATTTCGAAATTTTGATAGGGTTTCCCAAACCCTTTCCTTAGCCTCCATGATTTCGAATTTAGGGTTATCCAACCCTAGGGTTTTCGAAATTGCCTCCTCCCCAAGATAAGATTCTTAAATTTAAGGGATTTGGATAACGTCATATCTGGTAATTATCCCTTTAATTGTTTAATATGGTAATTAAAGTTTGTTTTGAATTATCCCATCCCAATTTTCGAATTTTAGGGGATTTAAGGGATTAGGTTAAATTAATTGTTAATTTAATAGATAATCCTTTAAGATTTGATAATTCAAATTAATTGTTTAATTTTGGGATAATTATTAAATCAAAGTTTTAAATATTTAAAATTTTAAATTAAAAGTTTTAATTTTCAGAAATTTTAAATTTGATTAAAACCCTAATGATTTGAAATGTTTCAAAACTTGCCCTCAAGTTTTGAAATTTAAATTGTAATTAAAAGTTTAATTTTAAAATGTTAAATTCTAAAACCCTAATTTTTGAAAAGTTCAAATTTCACCCTTATGGTTTTTATAAATTAATTAAGTGTATAATTAAGAGAGAGTTAATAAATCTATAATGATATGGTTTACATTTAATTAAATTAAAAGAGTAATTTGTTAAATTACACCACATAGTATTTTAAAAGTGTAAAATACACCCTTATACTATATATAAAATTAAAAGTCTAATATTATATATGTATAACTTGAATGTCAGTCTTCCCGTTAGTAGGCCTCATTCACGAAGCTGATCTATAAGGGTGTTTAAGGAAGCGGCCTGTAAAATGACCGTCATTGGGTATCCACTCTTACCCACCGCACTCTTGACTAGTGGAGGGTCGTTAGTCGAATGGGTAGGATAGGGCAAACCCTTTCCATTAAAAGTATAATGAATTAAAGTAACTAAATGTTTTATAAAATTCCCAAATCTTAGTTACTTTAGGCAAAAGTGAATTTGATGCAATTCCATGAAATTACACTTTGTACCCTTGCTAAGACGTTAGTGGAGCGTGTGTGGTTAACCGGCACACTAAATAGTTCTAAACAAAGGTAGCTAAGGGTGACTCGATGTTTGTCATAGTTCGGTGGAGCGTGTGTGATGAACCAATGAATCGAGTATTGAATTAATCAGAGTATGAATTCAAGTATGAATGCAAGATTGAACACCAGATGTAAATATGATCTTGTTTCAGCTTGATTTACGCTTTCGAATGTTTACAGAGCAAATAGACAGGTCTGTAAAAACTCTTATCTAACTCTAGTAAATAACCCCTATTTATAAGGAACCGAAAGCGTACAAAAAATATACTAAGGCATTGACTCTAAAGCTTCGAATAAAAGCGCCCTAGTAAAATACATTACAAAACATTCGAAGAGTACAAAATATATTTCGACTAATTACAACAATTCGACCCTTACAATCTCCCCCTTTGTAATCATAGTCGAAGTCTTCAATTCGTAAGAAGTGTGATGGAATACAGTAACACTCTTCGAATCTCTGTGTACCAGGAGATAATCTTCTTCAGCTCTTTCTTGTCTCCTTCATTGTTCTTCTTGCAATGATTCATACGAACAATCAAGTTCGTATATTGAGATGTTGAATATCTCTCTACTTCACTTGCTTGGAATAAGAACCGTTTAGCTTTTCCAGCTTTGTCTTTTCCTGCGAAGACCATTCCAAAAGGCTTCAGGCAAATTTCACCATCAGCATATTTCTTCAATTCCGCCTGAGTCTTCGTTGGAGCCATCGGTGCTTTTATTTTCATTCCTTTGTCAGTAGCTAATTCCACATCTGTTAGTGCCAAGCACTCATAATAGTTTTCGATAAAAATCTTGACGTGAACAACTCCAAGCTTGAATTCATCTAGTTTAGTGTTTTGAAGGAATGAAAATGATTTGTCTTTTAGAAGTAATGTAACTTGTATAAGATCATACAAGTTCATCAATGGAAAATCAGAAACAGTGAATTCGCAAATATTTCCATTTGCCCTGGCAACCACATACTTAACATTCTGGACTGTGTTTTCGAAAATCACATCCTTTTTCATACTTATGACCTTCTTGATTTTTATTAAAGACCAAACTTCCTCAGGGGCTTTTCCAAGAACAGCATGAAAACGAATTTTCATGTGTGTACCTTCATCCTTATTTTTAAAATTCCCTTCTGCTTTGAACTGAGGCATGATAAACATCATTTCGTTTATGGGAAAATCCAGCTGGCTTGCATCAGTATTCGTGACCAAATAACTCTGCTTTGGTTTCTTCTCGAATGTATACATGTGATTAAAAGCAACCTTGGCCTCAATTGTTTCGTAATTATAGTGTTTAGCTGGATCACCTTTATCCATTCCCTTCGGATCACTAGCACGCTGAGTCATAATGCTTTGAATAATCCTCAGTTTTTCAAGTTCAGCTTCTGCTTCAGCCTTCTTTTCCTCTTTCGACTTTTCCACTACAATTGATTTCCCTTTATCTTTCAAGGCTTGATTGACAATTGTCTCTTTTGGATTCGAACCACTCCCACCAGTTTCTGAAGATTTACCAATAACAATTCCTTTCGAAATTGGTCTTGCAATTGGCATTGTTGTTACAACAGTTGAAGTAACCAGTTCAGCAGAAACTATTACTGGTTTTGTTGTTGGGATTTTTGAAGAAAAAACTTTTCCCACAACTTTCGCATCCTCGCCACTAGCCTTCGACTAAGTAGTTTTTCTTTCTCCCCCTTGCACCCCTGTGAAAACAGGCGGGGCATTTGTTGTTGGAAGAAGGCTTGAGGTGCGAAAGAGAGGAGCAAGTTGCTTATTGAGATTGGCTTCGAATTGGATAAACTTCTGGGATAAAAATCCAGGAGTAATCAATGGAGAAGAAACCGGCCTATCATAAATCTCTTTTAACTCCTTAAGCAACTTAAGCACTTCCTCAAAGCTTGCACTTTCGGATGTTGAAAGTTGAGTTATTTGAAGACTCAAACTTTCATACAATTTAACAAATCGTGTGACTGCATCACAAATGATATCAACCTTTTGATTTAAGGATGCATAATCTTGTTGAACAGTGACAATTTCTTTTTGCATATCTTCACGAAGTTCGTGAATCTGCAAATTTACATCCTCCCTGACCTTCTTCACTTCTTGCACAAAAAGAACATGCCTTTCCTTTGCGACATTCTTCAAATTTTTGACATCACTGGTAAACAGTGAATTTTGAGATTTGATCCGAAGTTCATTATTTTGATCACTATAATCAACCTTCTCCAGGATTCGAGACTCAGAGTCAGTAATCATTCCAGATACTTTGCTAACCACTCTGGCTTCGAGCATTTTCAACATTGAATCAACCTCCAAACTAGAAACAGATGAACCACCCCCTATATCTGCTTGAGATTGAATTATTGAATTCAATTTCTGATTCAGAATTTTGAACTGCTTCATGGTCATCAACATATGATCGGGAAACTGTTCTTCTTCTTCATGAAATTCCAATTCATCAAACATACCACCAAACCCCTCATTATCCGTCTCTGTCTCCATAAAAACGGTTTCTTGAACAGGTGAAGTTGGTTTGGGTGGCTCAGTAGATTGTGAAGAAAAAATAGAAGTAAAGGGTTGATCAAGAATGTGTTCGAATGTTGGGGAATCTGTGGTTGAAGTAAGAGGAGTAGTGGATAATGGTAAAGAAACAATACTTTTAAAAGGAGCAGAAGTAACGTGACCTTGAGCTTCATTTTTCGAACCTCCTTCACCCATATCGACATTTGCATCCGTATCAGATATGTGTGCAGGGATGCCTGAAGTTCGAACCGCCTCAGAAACTGATTTGGCAATCGAATCTTCGGGTGGTATGACGACTGTCTTCTCAGGAGTGGAACTTTCTGTGAGATGAGTGAACTCTGGGGTTTCTGGAATTCTTTCATCATCATCTTCTGTTGACTCAGTAGAAATCACGAGTTTTCGAGTCTTCTTCTTCTTCTTTGACAATCGTTTGGCCATATCCTCAGCCCTTCATTTCTTGGACACCGGAGAAATAGGTGCTGGCACTTCTCGAATTAACACACCTTGATGAGTGATTTGAGGTTTTCGAACCACTTTGTGTGTAGGAGACTTGCTTTTGTGAGTGGACTGCATTTTGATTCTTCGAAACATTCCATTCTTCGAAGGAATGATTACATTCTCTTGTGATTCTTCAAGAATGGGTTCAATCACTTGAGTCTCAGCAACAGATACTTCAACGGTTTTAGGCTTTTTCTTTGGAGATTGCGAAGATTTCGAATCCTTGATTTGCTTTTCAGAAGAAGCAGGTTCAGACTTCTTTGATCGTTTAGACTTCTTTTCTTCCCTTGGCAACAATATCCCAATCTGAGCAGAAGAATCAATTGTTTGTAAATATGCTACCAAAACTGAATTCGTAGGATCAACTCTTTTAAGCATCGCATCTGGAATACGAGCAACAGTTGGAAAATCATCAGCATTATCTATTACTTCCTTCGGATAGTGGTATGATTGAAAGACAACTTTTTCTTCATCATTTGGTACCAAAATCCCTTCCTTATTATAAAAATATTGCAAAATCAGGCTCCAGTATCGTGCAAACGAAATACCATGAATAGCATTCGTATGTTCTACACCCTTTTGAAATTCCTTCCATAATTGTCTAGACCAACTGTTCTCCCAGTCAAACATCGTAGAAAAATACCAAATAAGAAATTCCATAGTCGTGGAAGACCAGATTTCTTAAAATCACTAATCTTCGGATGATCTCTTATCCACTTTTCCATTGGCGGATATGCTGGATCAAATTCCAAAGGTTCATCTTCGTATATATCTTCATTTTCTGAACCTGCAATCGAACAAACATCATCTAAATCATCATTATTCTCAATGTTTTCTAAATGCTCCCCCTCAACATTATGCTCCCCCTCAACATTAGCATTCACTCTTCCATTCTCCCCCTCGAAAGAATGTTCTTGCTCAACTAGAGTATTCGAATCCAATTGCTCCCCCTCCACTGGATTGTTGTGCATACTTTCGCTTTTCTCTGGAGAAGTTGATGTTGAATCATCAGTAAGCTTTGTGAGTTCAGAGATATGATTGTCATTTGCATGTATTTCAGCATTAACAACATGATCTGAAATTCCAAAAATTAAATTATAAGCAACATCTAATGTTTGTGAGGATTCAGATTCATCTTGTGTTTTTGTCAGAATAGGATGATTTTCAAACTGTGATGTTGTTTGTTTAATGTAGTAATCATCAAATGTAAGATTAAAAGTTTCTTCAATTCTTCGTGTTCTTTTGTTCAACACACGATATGCGACTGAATTATGCGAATATCCCAAGAAAATCCCTTCATCTGCTTTAGCTTGAAATTTCGTAAGATTATCCTTGAGATTCATAATGAAGCATCTGCATCCGAAAACATGAAAAAATTTGACGTTAGGTTTTCGATTGTTGAGAATTTCATATGGAGTAATGTTAAAACGGCGATGAATGAAAGATTTGCTTTGAGTAAAACATGCGGTGGATACGGCTTCAGCCCAAAGGTATTGTGGAAGATTCGCATATGCCAACATAGTCCTTGCCGCTTCGCATACAGACCTATTTCTTCGTTCAACAACACCATTTTGTTGTGGTGTGTATGGAGATGAAAAATTATGCAAAATTCCTTTGTCCACCAAAAATGAATCAAGAACATTGTTCTTAAATTCAGTTCCATGATCACTCTTAATTTTTCGAACAATCTTTTTCAATGTTGTTTCCATCTTTTTGATAAAGTCAATCATGATTTGTGCAACTTCGGATTTAAGCCTGAGAAAATAAACCCATGTAAATCTGGAAAAATCATCAACAATAACTAAAATGTACCGTTTCTTGTTGAGAGTTGAAAGAGTCGAAGGACCACACAAATCAATATGTAAAAGCTCCAGAGGTGCGACAATTTTCGAATCTATTGTAATTGGATGACCTTGTTTATGTTGCTTACCAACTTCACAAGCTGAACATAAAGAATCATTGTCAAATTTAAGTACAGGTAAACCTCTTACCAGATCTTGTACCACAAGCTTATTGATGTTTCGAAAATTGAGATGAGAAAGTCTTCGATGCCATAACCAACTTAAGTCTGCTGTTGCTTTCGAAAGAAGACATATAGCAGGTTTCCCTACTATCGGATTGATATCCAAAGTGAACATGTCACCTTTCCTTTTGGATTTTAGTAACACTTCTTTTGTGTTGATATTCGAAATAACACTTCCTTCTTCGTTAAAAAGAACTTGATTGCCAGTGCCCACAACAAGTTGAGAAACACTTATCAAGTTATGTTAAAGACCTTCAACATACACCACACGATTCACTGTGAATTGTCCATTCGTGATCTTCCCATATCCTTTGACTTGACATTTTTTATTGTTCCCAAACTTCACTACTCCAACATTTTTGAGACTTCGAAAATCACGTAAATTCTCCTTCTTCCCAGTCATGTGACGAGAGCAACCACTATCGATGTACCACTTGTTATCATATTGCTCGTCACATAGTACCTTTGTTGTCATTGGAGATTTGTCAGCCGCTTTGGATACAAAGCATCGTCCCCTCACTTCGAATTCCTCATCATCTGAGTCCTCCTCCATTTTTGCATACAACGCTCCATGTGTCGGATTTCGCATTTCTTCATCATCTGATCCAGATGACCAGATTTGATAAGTTCCATCTTCATCCTCATGCTCACCCTTTGCAACCAATGAAAAATTCTTTGCTTTAGCACGAACCACCTCAAGCCTCTCTGCATAGTATGCCTCATCTTTGACTTTATTCTTCTTCTCATCCTTCTTTCGAAGCATACAGTCATTTTCAAGATGATTCGCACTGTTGCAATAATGACAATCTATTCCAGCATCACCTTTCAGCTTCTTCTCACCCTTTCCTTCAGCTATCTTCAAATCTTGCTTCTCAACTTTCTTTTTCTCCTCAACAACATTTTTACTCACAGAACTTCCTTTCACCTCAGCAAGCTTAGTCTTCGAATTGAACGGCTTTTTGAAAAATTTCTTAACACGATTATTCAAGTAAAATGCTATTGCTTCATCATCCGAATTCATGATGAATCCTTCTTCTTCCTCATAATCATCATTTTCAGCTTCTTTCTCCGAAATATTTGACACAAGAGCTAATGGACCTCCCAAATTCAGCTTCGATTCCTCAGCAATTTCATTTACCTCAATTTCGTGTGTTTTCAACTGATTGTACAAATCATTGAGAGTTGATGTATCAAAACTTTGTTGATTCTTCACCATCATACTCACACTTCTCCACTCTTTTCGAAGCCCCATTACAAAGATGAGATTGAATTCCATTGAAGTCCTGGTAATTCCATAGCGATTGCAACGATAGATTAACTCGTTCAGACGATCATAGTAAACTTCAATTGTTTCTCCTTCTTTTTGTTTGAAATCTTTCAGTTCAACCAAACACTGTTTGACTGAATTGATTTTTGTTTTCTCACTTCCTTGAAACTTATCTTTCAGATTGTTCCATACCTCCTTTGCAGTTGTACAACTTCTAACGTAATTGTACACAACTGGAGGTAAAGCACCTCGTAGTTCCCTCATACACCTCTTCTCCAGTTTCTTCAGACGATCAGATTGATTATCAACTCCAGAATTTGTAGAAGATGATCCAATTGGTTGAACATTCACTGGAACATTGACATTTCCAGTGATACATGACCATAATTCTTCATCCAGACCATTCAGATAATCCTGCATACGATCAGCCCACTGATCATAGTATTCAGGGATTAGCATTGGAATTTTGGTTGATGAACCTAACATATGAGAAAACGAGGTCATCGAATTGAGATTGAAACTCGTCATTGTTGTACGGAAGATGATTTTGAGAAGTTTGAAAAGATTTGAGAATTTGAAAACAAACTAGATGAATCAAATCGAATTGATGAGAATAACACTCGATTCAACAATTTAAATGCAGAATCGAATCACAGACTAAGATCTAGACAATTTTTCACTTTCAAAAAGTGCGGAAACTTTTGAATCAAAAAGTTGATTCAAAAACTTTTTGAACAGTGTGAAAATCAGATCAGAGATATAATTCCTGCTCTGATACCAATTGATGAACCAATGGATCGAGTATTGAATTAATCAGAGTATGAATTCAAGTATGAATGCAAGATTGAACACCAGATGTAAATATGATCTTGTTTCAGCTTGATTTACGTTTTCGAATGTTTACAGAACAAATAGACAGGTCTGTAAAAACTCTTATCTAACTCTAGTACATAACCCATATTTATAAGGAACCGAAAGCGTACAAAAAATATACTAAGGCATTGATTCTAAAGCTTCGAATAAAAGTGCCCTAGTAAAATACATTACAAAACATTCGAAGAGTACAAAATATATTTCGACTAATTACAACAATTCGACCCTTACAGTGTGTGGTTAACCGGCACATCAAATAGGTGACTGTAACATTTGGGGGCACCATGTATATTTGCATGGTTATTCACACCCTGTTTTGTGATCCTCGGCATCCCAGTCACAAATCGAGGGGCATATAGAGATTTAAACATGCCATTGAAAAGTTCAATGAATCTCAAAGGATCTAGGAGTTTTCAATACATTTAAAACTTAATCTCTCTTTCGTTTTTCATGGTGGAAAATTAGTGAATCGTCATTCACTTACCTTCAAATGTTCTGCAATTTGGGTTACGGCATCCCTCTCCCAAGTTGTAGAGTATTGTGTTGGGTCCTAGCCTTAATATCTCGTTTCGGTGTTTTATTAAGGACTCAATCAACTAACTTGAATTTTCTCCCGTTTTGTAGATGTCTGATTCTAACTATGGTCTTCTCAAATCCCGTGGAACAAGCTTTCCACATGAGGATGATATTCCATGATTCGATCGAGGAACAAGAGATCATGCTTCACTTCCTCCACCTCCTCCTATTGTTCTCGCTAACCCACAAGTTCAAAGGCTTGAAAAGTTCAAGCTCACTCAAGCCCTTTTAGCAAGTAAACATGAAGAAGGAAAGTCAGTGTGTGCACACGTCTTAGAGATGAAGTCACACATTGATAGGTTAAGAATGTTGGGAGTCATTGTCTGTGAGAAGCTAGATGTTGACTGGGTTCTTCAATCGCTTCCTGACTCATATAGTGAGTTCGTAACAGAGTACTATATGATGGACCACGACGTGACCCTCATCGATCTCACCTATTTGCTTGTTGCTGCTGAATCAGCAATGATTTGGCGCACTGGAGAAGCAAAGTTGATTGGTAGATCTGCCTTCCAAACCTCCATGGACATAGGCAATGGCAACGAAAGGCATGCCATGGTCGAAAAGTTTGATCATAAGAGAAAGGCAAAGTCTGAGGTAGTTCCGTGTGCTCTTCCAAAAGAGTCAATTTGCTTTTATTTCCAAGAGAAGGGGCATTGGAGACGAAGCTGCCCTGTCTACCTGAGAGATCTAAGAGATGGGAGAGTCAAGACGTATGGCTCTACTTCAGGTAAAATCCATTAACTAACTCTATAAGTTCCTATTTTTGATTCTTGATACATTATGTGATAAGATTTCATTTTTGATGATTTGTAGAATCGAAGAAAAGAAAGGAAGCTTAAAGGAAGAAGTGAGCTGAGTCTAATCGCGAAGAAATGGATTTCGATCGCATGGATTCGAAGATCGGATTTTTTAGCTGCTACTTTTAGAGTTATGATAGATTGCTTAGGAATATGTAGTTTTTCATTTGAATTGAATTGTAAGGACAAGTTTTTCCGTACCTTTTATAAATAAAATAAATTTTGGTTTTGTCTTATTTATATATTTCCTTACAATGGCATGTATGAATAATTGACGCTTGTATATCTCTAGTTTTATCAATGTTGAAATGGATATGATTCTTAGTTATATTATTTGTGGTAATGTCGAGAATTTACCAAATAAGGAAAGATTCTTGTCACCCGAGTTTCAATTGGACAAAAACTTGGAATCGTACAACATGTATTGTATGATGAATGAGAACCTTCATATTTGGAAAATTAAGACTAATTCCTTGACAAAGAGTCAAGTGAAGGACTAAGAGAACTAATACACAATGTTGTGAACTAGTCAAATCCACCACAAAGAACAATAGCATTATTCGTCATGATTTACTAAATGTCTAGTAAAGGTGATTATACTTACAAGATTAAGTGTAATTGTGAATCATTGAAAATTTTCAATGTATGGCAGAACGAACAAGAAGAATCAATTAGGCAGAAAGATAAAAGGTTTCTCCAATATAAGAAGAATGGAGAGTACTTTTGTATCGTGTTTTATGATCGTCTTGGTAATCGTAGGAACCATATTACAATTCATCCTCTAAGGACACCTTAGTGCACTAGTTTGGGTAAGAAGAGGAATCGAGAATTGTTGTAGTGGTTAAGTCAGTAAGATGTATCGTACTTCGTTCCAAAATCAAGTCTTAGAGTTGTACTCCAAGATTGTGACTTGAGTGACATAATCTTAAGTAGAAATGTTCTTACACTTGCACATTTTGGTAAGTTGTAATGTCTTGAATAAGACAAAGGCCAACTAGTACAAAATTGCGTGTAGGTTTTGTTTTGATATAGACACACACTAACCCTTGAATATTTGTTTTGTCAAGAAATGTTTCTTGATAAGAAAATCTAATATGTCAAGAGGTCAGTGGGAGTCTAAAGATCTTGAAAAGTTTCAAGAACTAATCGAGAGTAAACCTATTAAACACTAGCACACGACTTGAGGATTGTAACCTATCCTGTCGACATATTCTTGTTTCTGTGCCATTCTAGTTTGGTCAACTATGCATATGAGTTCTACGAGTTCTCAATAGATTGCATAAGGCAAGAACCTTGTTCGATGAAAGTACATTGACTGGCATAGGTGAGCTGCTAAATAACTTGGTAGCAATGGTGGGACTCTTGATGGCAAGAAATCAAGTATGAACAAGTTCTGTCCATAAGAGTTTGGATTCGTCACAAACATTATCTTATGATTATGGTTATGACAAATTCGCATGGATAGGAACACATGCACCATAAAATCTAAGCATCTTAAGGTTTCTCTCCTTCATGAAAATAATTGTGAGGAAACGCTTTCACTAAGAGAGATTTTAAGGAGATAGCGATTATGTAAATTACATTCTCAAATTAGATTATGATTACGGCATCCTTCTTCATAGTTCGAATAGTGAGATTTGGCGATTAGTCTGAACATTCGGAACTTAGTAATATAAGTTTTGAATTAGTTTAGACACACATGTGAGTTGTCTAATGAAAGGTGTATGAGTTTGAGAACCTTAGATAAAGGCTTATCGAAGCACATCATATTGGAAATATGAACTTTAGAAGTTAATAAGTATTGTCTTCCAGAAGTCCGACTGTTTTTTAATACGTGTCAAAGCTAGTGGGAGCATAAATGTCATGCTGGAATGGATAAAATCATCATGTTAGTGGGAGCATGATTATTATTTTGAGTATTGCAAGTTGGCAATATTAATTATAGAAAAACAAAAGTTTCACTTTGCAAAGTTGCAAGGGTTGAAAAGTTGTTTTTGCTATAATTAAGGGAGAGAATGTTATACTTCGTTTCCAATCTAAAAGCTTAGATCGAGAAATTTTAATCAAATTTAGTCAAGGATATATTAACTGCATTCTCAAAATTCAATTATGATTACGGCATCCCTCTTCATAGTTCGAATTGTGAGAACGTGGCAAATAGAAATATTATAGCAAGAAGCTGATAAAGTATCACATTTTTCATTATGAATCGTATCCCATATGCTTCGGGTATAGGATCGATTGCATATGCTGTAATATTTAACCGTTCTAAATTTTTTTTCCAAATGCCTAGGGCATTTAAAGGGAAAAAGGGAATATAACCAGATTTGACTAAAATAATTAAACATTTGTCAAGGACAATCTAAGGTTTGCCAAGGACTGGTCGCTTGTGGACAGTTGGAAGTATAGTCATGGATGGACCATATTGACATTATTATGAATAGATAAGATTCTATTTATAATGAGTTGTCATATGGCAAATATGGAAATGTTTCCTTATTGGGAGTTGGACGTTAAGAATTTATGTCTAGATTAGAAAATTTTATGCAAGAAGGATGTTCAAAGGAATGTACTTTGAATGTGAGACTTCACATCTATGGGATTGTCTTGTAACAATGTCCAATAGAGTACTTTGTAATTTCATTGGCAAAGTCTTGGTGACTTTGGCGCTGTGATATTATGAAAGGACTGTTGCATAAAATGTTAGAATCTAACATATTCTAGTAGTGGCGAGAATTTGTATTCTTACACTAATGATTAGGATTAGAAATTGTGAAATGAGCATCATTGGAAATGTTTTCATTTGATCTATTTCACAAAGTAAGGACCATAGGTAAACATAGTGTGCATGCTTGGTGCATGGGACAACTGTTGTTATAATTCAAGTAAGAAGTTGATTACCCGAAACAACAAATAATGAGTAATCAATATGGTGATTAAATAAAAGGTGTTTTATTTATACTCAAAAGTTTGGGGCCATATGGGATTAGTATTATTCTTGTGTTTCACTTTGCGTGTTTTGACTTCCCGAATAATAATATTATTCAAACCCTCCACAGTCGCTCATACTTTGGAAGTAAGTATGAAAGAAGACTGTCATGAATCCGTCTGTAGATTGACTAAAGCGTTTAGACATAGCACAAGTTTGCTGCAGAATTCATGAGTGCTGCTATAAGATTAGAGTATTGGATTAAACCCGCGCTCACTGGGATCGCTTCATGGATTTTATCACGAGTGATTGGTGAGACGGTAATATCTTATATTCTTGAAACTGAGATGTGTGAGTTGTATCTTGCGAGTCGGTTACACATTGACAATATGTAAACGCACCAGTAACTTCGTGTTATAAAAAGTATTGTTGTGTATGATTCGGTGAGTGAGTACAAGCGAGCATTGGGTCGAAGTTTATCCGTTCCTTTTACCCAAAGTGGGATGAAAGTGATATCTGTGGGCCCCTCGATGATTTAGTGATGACACCCTAAGCGCTTGGCCAAGCCGGGACTAAGTTCATGTGTTCAACTGTAGTCTGTTGTCAGTCATCATAAATCGGAAATCGGGAAACAACACGTGAACAGAGAGTATGCTTAAAATCCATGTCTCAGTTCATACGATATCTAGAATGGAGGAATATATGATCCCTTATCTAAAGGACAGGTTACTGATAAGATCAGAGTTCGACAGCGTCTTTGAGAGCTACGATTGCTAATCAGATTGTACTTGCATTTATAGTTACTAGACTTATCCAAGTGGGAGACTGTTGGATTAGTGTCTAAGCCCGTAACCATATTTGGTAAGTACTTGACCCGGTTGTGCATGGTCCTTTTGGGTTGCCTTCGCCAAAGCAACTTAACTGGAGAAATAATAGAGAAAGAGGTTGTTATGGTTTATTAATATATTATATGAATAATATATTAAAAGAGAAATCATATTTATTTAGTTAACATTGGCCAAGAATTAATTAAGAATTAATTTTGTGATCAAAAGAAGTTAATTGAACTAGGGGGACTGAACTGTAATTATGTGATAGTTGCAAAGTAGGGCAAAGGATGCCCTATACGATAGGGTGGATGAATTCAAGGGGATAAGGCCTTAGAATTCGTCCATGATAAGGTTTCTAGGGTTATCCTTTGGGCTACTTGGTGGCTAAGCAACCAGATAACGATAAGGACTGAAACCCTAATTCCTACACCTATATAAAGACCCCTTGGCATAAGAAATTCGGCCACTTGATACCTAGGGTTCCTGGAGCCGAATTTCATACCTCCCATCTCTCCCTCTTGCCTCTCCATTTGCTCTTGGTGTTTGTGAGCCATTAGAGGTACTACACTTGTGGTACTTGCTTTCAAAGACAAGAAGATTCAAGATACAAGTTGTTATTACAACATAACAACAAGAGGTATGTATTCCATTCTCCTTTATGATTTTCGAAATTACCTAGGAGCATGTTAGGTTTCTTTTGTGTTCATAATGTTGTATAACTAATAGTGAAAACATAGATCTGTATCTAGGGTTGCATGCACACATAGGATTGTTTGTATAAAACTCATCAAGTTGATGTAGAGATATGTGGTATGATAGTTAGCTATATGCTAAGTGGTATACTAGTGTTTATATGATACTTGCAGGGAAGACCAAGGGGGAGCCCATGGCACTTGGATATAAGACCATGTGGGGGAGCCCATGGCTTGTCAGTTAAAGACCATGTGGGGGAGCCCATGGCAGGTGGATGAAAGACCATGTAGGGGAGCCCATGGCTTGTCAGCTAAAGACCATGGGGGAGCCCATAACACATTGGTATAAGACCATGTGGGGGAGCCCATGGCATCCTTATATGTTTGTATGCATGGCTGGTGTAGTATATGTAGCTTTTATAGCTAATATGATTATATGTTTATGTGGATTGTGTGGGGTATGCTCTGAGGAACTCACTAAGTTTTAGCTTACAGTTTTTGGATTTGTTTCAGGTATATCTGAGCCTAAGGGCAAGGGAAAGGTCTGATGGCGTGGCATGCACTCTCTCTCAGGCGTTTTTATGGGACACTTTGATAATATTATTATCATGTTTTTCTGGGAACAAATTCTGCAATAGTATTCTTCAAAACAGAATACCCTGATTTTTAAATAAGCGTAAATAAAATTTTTAAAATGGCCGTGAATTTGGGGATGTCACACCTGTTCTACGTTTGGTTATGGTTCTAGAGTGGGATCATCTGTCCAGATGACTATCTCACCTCTGAGTATACACAGCCATGTAGTCCTTAATTGTTGATACTGAGTATGTTGCTATGGTATTGTGATCTGTTAGATCTGTGCTATGTTATCGAGTATGATGCTATGTTGTAGTGATCTGGTAGATTTGTGTTTTGGTATCTAGTATGTTGTTATGCTGCAGTGATCTGTTAGATCTGTCTTATAGTATTGAGTATGTTGCTTTGTGGTAAAAATTTGTAGAACTGTATGCTATTTGTGCTTGCTAGTTATCATCTATGGAGTGTCCTTAGGGACTGTTAATGGTCATGTAGGATAGCCGGAGAACTCTTGGTCTAGGCTCTCTTGCCTGTTTGTTGTTTGGTTGTGGCTCTAGAGTAGGACCATCTGTTCGGGTGGCTATCTTACCTATGGTTACTTATGGTTACGCATTCTATGGGGGGTTGGCTGCTAGCGGGACTGTATGTCGTAGACTGAGGACTCTCTATCTAAGCTCTCTTACTTGTTCCTCGTTTGGTTGTGGTTCTAGAGTGGGATCATTTGTCTGGGTGACTATCTCACCTATGAGTATATATGGCCATGTAGTCCATGGATTGTTAATACTGAGTATGCTACTATGTTGTAGTGATATGTTAGATCTTTGCTATGGTAATGAGTATGTTGCTATGGTGTAGTGATCTGTTAGATTTGTGTTCTGGTATTGAGTATGCTGCTATGTTGTAGTGATTAGTTAGATCTGTATTATAGTATTGAGTATGTTGCTTTGTGGTAATAATCTGTAGAACTGTATGTTATCTGTGCTTGTTGGTTATCATCTATGGAGTGCCTTTAGGGACTGTCGGTGGTCATGTAGGATAGCCTGAGAACACTTGGTCTAGGCTCTCTTGCTTGATCCTTGTTTTGTTGTCTCTCTAGAGTTGGACAATCTGTTCGGGTGGCTATAACACCTATGGTTTCTTATGGTTACGCATTCTATGGGGGTGGGGGTTAGCTGGTAGCGAGACTGTATGTTGTGAGAGGATTAGTAGGCAGTAATGAGTTGTATGATTGTTGTTTGCCTGTATTATGTGCCTATATGATCTTGATTGTTTATATGTCGACATATTATGTTTGGTTTGGGTTAAGGCGGTCCTGCTTTGTGCCATAGGCCAAGATATCTAGTGTGGGCCAGATGTCATCCGTAGGCACGGAGGCTCGGGAAGAGCGGTAGGGTTGAGGCGGCAGACCATCAAACCCTTGGTATTCCAGCCCGATGGCTGATTGGACCTGTTGTATATTGGCATTCCAACCTGAGGTATTCTATCGTGAGGATGACTGGACCCGGAGGTTGACTGGGCCTGGGGTATTCCAACCCGACGGTTGACTGGACCCGACATGTTTGATTGTATATGTGATATGTTTATATGGTGGTATTTGGGGGAAACTCACTAAGATTTATGCTTACCCAGTTGTTTATGAAGAGGGATGTCGTAATCATAATCGAATTTGAGAATGCAATTTACACAATCGCTATCTCCTTAAAATCCCTCTTTGTCGTAATCATGAAAGTTTTTTTTAAAAAAAATTTGATTCAAAGTTTTATGGAGTTACAAAATTTAGTGTTAATGTTTTAAAGAATTCCATAACTTGTTCTTAAGTTATGGAACATGGAAAGTTTCATCATAAAACACCATTAATTCCATAAGTTATGGAATCCAAAGGTTTTCAAGAATTACAAAACTTGCCCTCAAGTTTTGGAATTTGAGAAAAGTTTTTTATGAAAAAAAGAATTGAATTCTAAAACTCTTGGGTTCATAACTTAAACAATTAATTAAATGGTTTTAATTTTGAGTTTAATAATTGGAATTATGATGTTTTGTTGAATAGTTCAAATTAACTCTTATGGACTTTATTAATAGTTAATTAAAGCGTTTAATTAAAAGAGTATTATTAATCCATAAATATATGGTTTGAGTTTAATTAAATTAAAAGTCTAGTTTAATTAATAGATTAAACCACCAAGTATTTTAAATGTCTAAAATACACCCTTATACTATTATAATATTAAAAGTTTAATATATTATATGTATAAGAGCAAGTCGTCTTACCATTAGTAGGCCTCATTCACGAAGCCGGTCTATAAGGGGGGTATAAGGTTACTGCCTATAAAATGACAGTTTAATGGGTGTCCACTCTCACTCACCGCTTCCTTGACCGGTGGAGGGTCGTTAGCCGAACAGGTAGGACAAGGACTATAATTCTCCCTTCATTATAAGTATAATGATAAATACTAAGTAACTAAACACTTATAAATTCCCAATCTTAGTTACTTAGGAAAATGTGAATAAGGTGCTAATCCATGAAATTACACTTTGCACTTTGTTTAAGCTGTTAGTGGAGCGTGTGTGGTTAGCCGGCACACTAACCTGGACTTAACAAGGTAGGCAAAGGGTAACTTAATGTTTATCATAGTATCGTTGGAGCGTGTGTGGTTAACCGGCACATCGATTGAGGGGTAAATGTTACTCCAGCCATCACCTTGTCTCTCCAACTTTCGGCCGCCGCCACCCCCTTGACACCTCCTTGAGCCACCGAAGCCAACCTCTGCCACTGCTGCTGTCAACGAAGGTGAAGATCGACGTGTGGACACCATTTCTGTGGGCAGTCGAAAGAGTGTCTAAGGCCGCTGTTGTCGCCCTCCGGTAATGGCACAACCCACTTCCCATCCTCCCTCTTTGTTTTTGCCGCCCCTACTTCACACCCGTTGTTGCTGCCGCTCCAGGGGCTGTCCCATCGCCAACATCCTTCCGTCAATCGCATGTCACCGTGAGTGGGTGGCTGTGTGGTGTTAATGTTTCATGTGTGTGTGCATTACTGCTACAATCTCTCTCTCTCTCTCTCTATCTCTCTCTCTATCTCTCTCTCTCTCTCTCTCTCTCTCTCCATTCCTTTTGAAACGCTGAGCTAGTCCGACCGTTGCAATAGCTGCCATGCGGTTCTCGCCACTACGGGTGAGCATAAGCGAGTACCCGCCTAATTTTTATGGAACCAGAACCGAAACCAGTGGTTCCTAAGATGTTGGAACCGAACCGGAACCGGCTATACCGGTTCTAAATATTTTGGAACCGGAACCGGAACAGGCGGTTCCGGTTCCAATTCTGGGTACCCACTTTCAAAATATATTTTAATAAAAAAACTAGATTTCAATAAAAACTTTTTTATAACAATAAGGGTTTTATTTCCTTTTAAAAAAACTCACTTACCAATCTACCATATTATTCGACAGTAATGTGCTAATTCATGCTAAAAGTGATTCACAAAACCTCATTTTATATAACCTGACATAGTTATGCTCTTTGTATCTACTGACCGATGTGGGATTGCGAGATATACAAATAACAATCTGTGTACAACATCCTTTTTTTGAAATTTAAATTAATCTATCATTCATTAATCTAATCCACACTTAACATGGATTAAGTTGCTGCTTCATTTCACATTGGCTCTTAAAGAAAATAAATTATTCGTTACGAGAACAAATACAATGCTTCTTTAAGTCCTAAAGTAAATAAATTTACTTTTATTGTATATATATATATATATATATATATATATATATATATATATATATATTGGTTCCGGTGGTTACCCAACGGGTAGCGGTTCCGAAAATATGAGAACCGGAACCGGAACCGCATAAGGCGGTTCTGAAACTTTAGGAACCGGAACCACTTACGGTGGTTCCGATTTCGGAACCACTAGTTCCGAGGCGGTTCCGGTTCTGAAAGCGGGTACCCTGTTCCGCAGCTCACCCCTAGTCGCCACATCGCTCTCCGACCACCGCCTGCCACCACGAGAGTGGCTGTGTTGTGTGGGTTTTCATGTGTGTGTATGTGTTTCAGCCTATGTAGATGTGTGTACGCGTGTTTCAGTCGATGTCATATGTATGTGTGTATGTTGTCCGGAAAACGAAGAGGAACCACCGTGAGGTGGTGGCTGCCACCTCATGTCGTCGTTCTACCACTACCAGCCGCCACCTTGGGTGTCTATGTGCTTATGTGTATGATTGGACTGATGTTTGGAATGCTTTTGATATGTTTTGGCCTAAAATCATAAGCCCCCCACCACCGTGAGGTGGTGGCTCCCACCATAGACTGGCGTCGACCACCACTGCCCGAGGTGGCAGTGGGTCGTGCCCGATTTATTAAATATATATTTATTTAATTAGCTAATCATCTAACTTTAGATGTTGGAAACCCTAATGTCAAGAAACCCTAGTTTTTAGAGTTGGTCGGGACCCGCGTTAAAGCTGTTAACTAAATTCTAAATAATATTAATAATGCCCCTACAACTAACTTAATGCAATATTGGACTTAATGGATTAAGTCCTTAAGGGTTTAAATGTGGAACGCTAACCCTAGTTATCATTTATGTGAAAAACCCTAGACTCGGGGAGCTCTATTTTAGACAATGATCGGGCGCATATTCGGGCTATATATTGGATTATTATTACACCCGAGAATGACTAAGTCAAACCTTAATCCTTAGGTGATTAAGTCGTTAAAGGGTTAAGTGTTTCTACTTAACCCTAATCGTCATTTTATGTGAAACCCTAATCGTCATTTCATGTGAGGTGGTCACTGTTTCAAGTGACTATCACCTGTGATCGAGTATTGACTCAAGTATCTTCCTCTAGGTGATTGGAAGTGAGTTGAATCTGGTAGAGTCCTTCATTGCTATAATGGCTATCGACACGCATATCGAGGTGAGTTTAGCCTCACTATACCCGTGGGTCGAAGGCACCAATGTCGGCCCACTAGTTTTGGTTATCTGTTAGTAGAGGGATATCTTAGGGACTGTGTATAGTCATGTAGGATAGACTGAGGGCTCTTGATCCAAGCTCTCTTACATGTTCCTCGTTTGGTTGTAGTTGTAGAGTGGGATCATCTATTCGGGTGACTATCTCACCTCTGAATATATACGGCCATGCAGTCCTTGGACTGTTGATACTGATTATGCTGCTATACTGTAGGGATATGTTAGATCTGTGCTCTGGTATCGAGTATGCTGCTATGTTGTAGTAATCTGTTAGATCTGTGTTCTAGTATTGAGTATGTTGTTATGTTGTAGTGATCTGTTAGATCTGTCTTATAGTATTGAGTTTGTTGCTCTGTGGTAATAATCTGTAGAACTATATGTTATATGTGCTTGTTGGTTATCATCTATGGAATGCCCTTAAGGACAGTCGATGGTCATGTAGGATAGCCTGAGAACTCTTGGTCTAGGCTCTCTTGCATGTTCCTTGTTTGGTTGTGGCTGTAGAATAGGACCATCTGTTCGGGTGGCTATCTCACCTCTGGTTACTTATGGTTACGCATTCTATGGGGGGGTTAGCTGGTAGGGGGACTATATGCTGTGAGAGGATTAGATTTGATTTTTATGATATTGATTTTGATTTGATTTTTGGAATTCCAGATAGGCCATTAATGTTGAAAACCATGCTGATGATAATCATGTTCCTGAAGCATCGAAACACTCTGATGATTCGACTGCTACAAGCGAAGAAAATGACAACATTCTTCATCAACTTCAAGGGCGAATGTCGAAAGAGTATCGGTTTTGACTGATGATCAAGTGTAGGTGGGGCACTTGAGTTCGACATTACTAGATTACAATCATGATTCAACTATTAAGGAGGAGCATATGAGAACTACAGCTCAAGTCGAGGGGGAGCATGTGCTAAATCATGTTGATGTCGAGAGGGAGCATCACAACTCAAATCCATTGGTCGAGGGGGAGCCAAGTGGATTGAATCGTGATAACACCGATAATCAAACTAATGATTTCATGATGTAACTGACAATATCTTGATTGCATAAGAAGGTTTAGAAGCAGATTTTCGAAGATGTTCCTTTAGATTTTGATCCTGCATATCTACCGATGGATAGGTGGACAATAAATCATCCAAAAGAACAGGTTCTTGGTGATCCAAATTATGGTGTCTTGACACAAGCCCAAATTTGAACCAGAAATGAAGTGTTGAATGTTCATCAAGAATATTGTCTGTTTAATGTGTTCATTTCGAAACTGGAACCAAAAACAGTTAAGGTTGCATTAGAACACTCTGATTGGGTTGTAACAATGCAATCTGAACTTTTTGAGTTCAAACGAAATAAAGTTTGGAGGTTAGTTCCTAAACCAAAGGACGTTTCGTTAATTGGTCTTAAATGGATTTTTAAAAATAAAACTGATAAAGAAGGCAATGTTGTTCGAAATAAAGCTAGACTTGTCGTAAAAGGTTATTCTCAACAAGAAGGTATTGATTATGAGAAACCTTTTCCCCTGTTGCAAGAATCGAGGCAATACAAATTTTTCTTGCTTATGCAGCTCAAAAGGATTTCGACGTGTATAAAATGGATGTCAAATGTGCATTCCTCAACGGAGTTCTAGAGGAAATGGTCTATGTCGAACAGCCACCTGGTTTTGTTAACGATAAGTATCCTGATCACTGTTACGTTTTAGATAAGGCAGTCTATGGGTTGAAACAAGCACCTCGTGCATGGTATGCAACTCTAACAAATTTTTTGAAAATCGCTAAATTTAAACAAGGATTAGTTGATCCTACTTTATTTGGAAATAAAGTATGGGATCACCTGATGCTTATTCAAATTTATGTTGATTACATTATTTTTGGTTCGACTGATCCTTTGTTATATAAGGAATTTGAGGAACTCATGAAAAGTCAATTCGAAATGAGTGTGATGGGGAAAATTAATAACTTTTTGGGTTTGAATATTTGTCAAAGAAGGGAAGGCATTTATATTAATCAAGAAAAATATACGCGCAATTTGCTTGAAAGGTTTGGAATGACGAATAACATTAAGGTTAAAGTAGGAATGGCTGTGGGTACACGCTTAACTCCTTCATTGGATTAGCATGTTGTGGACTTAACAACATATAAAAGCATGATCGGTTCGTTTTGTATTTAACTGCAAGTCGACCTGATATTATGTTTGTTGTATGTAATTGTGCCAGGTACCAATCGAACCCAAGAGAACCCCATCTTAATGTTGTTAAGAATATATTTCGATACCTTAAAGGAACAGTTTCATTGGGATTATGGTGTCCATCGAAGACAGGATTCTTTATACAAGCATTCTCTGATGCGGATCTATGTGGATGTCAACTTGATCGTAAGAGTACAACTGGTGGATGTCAATTATTGGATGGGAAGCTTGTGAACTGACAATCAAAAAGCAAACTTGTGTTTCGATTTCGACTGCAGAAGCAGAGTATGTGGTTGTTGTTGCCTGCACATCAAATGTAATTTGGATTCAAAGCCAATTGTGAGACTATGCAATCAATATGAATAAAATTCCTTTATATTGTGATTCCCAAAGTGTCATTCTTATTATCCACAATCCAGTCCAACATTATAAAAACAAACACATTGCTCTTTGATATCACTTCATAAAGGACCTTGTAGAAGACGGGAACATTGAGGTCCATTTTGTCAAAACAACGGATCAACTTCCAGGCATATTCACAAAACCTTTAGATGAAAAGTCATTCTTACGAATTTTGAATGGATTGGGAATGATAGATGCAAATTATGTTCCATGTTCATCTTGATCGAATTGATGTCAATTCGTTGGTGTTTTTCTAAACCATTCATAGGTTACTGTTTCCATTCAGCGTTCGCATACGTTCTCATTCAAATTTACTTTAAATCATTCTGAAATCAGTTCCTTTTTGGGATAAAAGATGTTTGATGTGCAACATGATTGGGGGTCGTTATCTGCTAGGTCTAACGTTTCTCGATAACATTTTAAAGTTAATTTTTGTTTGCTCTTTTTCAAATATCAAAAATCCAAAAAGATTTTCTTATTTTTGTATTTGATTTCAAAAAACAAAGATACACAAAGATTTTCCTATTTTTGTATTTGATTTCCAAAAACAAAAATCCAAAAAGATTTTCTTATTTTTGTATTTGTTTTCAAAAACCAAAAATACAAAAAGATTTTTGTATTTTTAACAATGTGCTGTTGTGGTGCATGCTCAACGAACATATCCATCAAAGGGAAAGGTACTCATTCGAACTGATGTAATAGTTAAGTATGTATAGAAGCATGTTGTTGTATGTTTACCTCAAGCCTCATAGACTTTATATGTTCGAAGCCTTAATGGAACTCTCACTACGAAAGTTTCTTCCCAATTAGGCTATATTCACTTTAGTCGAAGAGCTACCTTTGTCTTCACATATTGAGTAAAGAGATTTCTGCAATGTCCATATATTTCGCAGAGGTACAATGAGTTCTTATACCCAATCTTTTTCACCAAAATTTCTTTCATGATCACACACTTCACTACAAATCCTCGACATCTCTGGTCGAAACCAACCAGAATGTATATATGACACCACTCTGTGTTTATGATCCTGAGTCATTCTTCCGTGATGATGGTGAAACCCAAATGCTCTAAATACCAAGGAATTGACGGTGAACATTTTTGTTCAATATTTTAACGAAACACTTGTTTCAGTACCTTTTCGTTGTTCAAAATCGCATTCCACTAGAATTACGTGATCTTGATGAAATGTTCTACAACATTTGATTTTTGCCATTCAAGGATCACATAGAAATCTTTATGACTTCTAGAGTATACTTAATCAAGCTAAGAGACTCTATGTCACAAAAGAGCACCAATCATATACTCTAAGATATTTAACTATACCTAGAGTAAAGTCAAACATGGAGATGATGGTATTCGCATAATTCATACAAATTAAGTTTAGTCGAATCCATTAATAAAGTCCTTCTTTTAAGCAAATTATGAATGGTCAAATTTAGCTGTAAGACTTTATTGTTCTAGAAATGGGATTTTGATTTCGATTTAGTATTTGGATATTGGAAAATTTTGAGAACGACTAGTATATAATGTTTTGATATATTGGGATATGATCATAATATCAATAATTGTTATGTTCTATATTAAGGTGTTTAATCCATGGATAATCTTATTATTCTAAAAGTTCATAGTCAGTTATAATTGTAGGAGCAATTATGAAGTAAGAATAATATGAATTGGATTGGTTGACTTTCATAAGATGAAAGTAGGTAATGGGTTGTAACCAAGATTCATAGGTACTTGTCAGAGAACCAATATTGAACTGACCCGCATTAAGATCACCTCATGGATCGCTATCATGAATGATATTTGATTAAAAGGTACTGTCTTTGTATCCTTAACACCTGAGATAGATAGCGGGACTTAAGTGTAAGGAGTTTTATGCTTTGATATGGTTAAATGCTGGTCCATAACCAGGCTGTTATTAAATCCATTTTCAGGTATGGTGTGAGCTATGCAAGAGGCTTATGTAGTCAAGATGGGATTTTTTCCTCTTATGTTGTAAGAGTTAGATATCTAAGGCATCTTACCAAAAGTTAAACACCAAATGAAATTAATTGTGATTTGTATCTCATGTTCAACATGATGTCTATGACAAAGGATGACTGATAAACTTACCTTATACACCAATTGTAGCTTTGAGCTTTTGGGAATTGGGCGTTGATAGAATGGCACAAAGTTATATGTCATTCGGGGTAGTGAAATGTTGCTAGATGTTCACCACTGTCTATATCATTCTAATATAAGTCTTTCACAAGTGGGAGATTGAAAGATCTTATATCCTCAAGAGTCATATTAAAGTGATATTACTAATTAACATATGATACTAATGGGTCACACTAACAACAACTTGATATAATTGATTATTTATTAGAAACTGATTTTAATAAAAATTCAATAAACTCTTTTAATTAATTGGAAATTATTTATTTCATGGAAATATTACTTTTCAATGGCAAGTAACATAATATATCATATGGTATGTTTTATTAAGTCGTATACATTATTTTGGACTAGAAAGACCTTTGTCTTTTGGCCAAAAGCCAAAGTTTATAGTTTATAAAAGAAGTTTACAAAATTTATAGACTTTTGTCTTCTTTTATATCTTTATAAGAATGAATAAAACAAGCATGGCCTTTTGACTATTTAAATCAAAAGAAAGCATGGCTTAAAGTTATGGGTAAAATTAGGGACATGGTAGGTCTTAAAGTGTATAAGAGTTTGAAGACTAGCATCATCATAAACTTGGGTTATTGTTGGTGTCTCAAAGGTTTCTACATTCATCAAAAACTTCTTGTTTCTCCCTCTTTCTCTCTAGTTTTGGTTCACTACTTGGAAGAATACTTGCACTTTTACTCTCTTGAAGTTCATACTTTGGTTATGAACTTTAAGCTTAAGGGTATAAGAGTATGAAGACTAGCATGATCATTAAGTTGGGTTATTGTTGGTGTCTCAAAGGTTTCTACACTCTTCAACAACTTCCTAACCTCCCCTTGAGGATTCAAATACCACAAAGGCTGTTACGCTCTTCTTCATCTTTGATTATGGTTTAATCTTTCTACAACTTACAAGATGATCCTTGGTGGGTATATATATATATATATATATATATATATATATATATATATATATATATATATATATATATATATATGTATTATTGTGTTCCAAATGTCATATTTCTATAGGCCTTATCTTTACTTTCTTGGTGAATTCTAAGTATGTCATGTACATTATGTGAATGTGATTCCAACTATTTCATTTAAAAAAGTTGTTCAAAATGATTTGAAATAATTAAATGGTTTGAATGATAATAGTATAGTAAAATTGGATAGTATATTAATATTATAATCTTTTAGGATATATATCAAGTTAATGTGAATCTTTATAATTAACGATATGAATATTTATTGATAATCCTTATATAAGTTTATAAATTCTAAAAATTCCTCTTCCAATACCTAATTTACCTTTCCCCTCTTATTTACTTTATTTACAAACTTTCTTTTTTTCCCTTAAAATAGCAAATATCAGATTCCCTTTTTATGTACACTTCCCTTATGGCATATGTATCTATTTTGGAGCATCCTTCAACTTTAGTCAATGATTAAGATAAGGAAAATGTTTTATGGGTTGTAGTTGTTTTTTCTTATTGTTCCATGGTCATTCCAAACACATAAAAATCGTTTGACCCAGTTTTATGTACGTTGGTAAGATTGTTGTAAATTTCGCCGAATTCGGTACATTTTAGCCTCAAATCATGCCAATTCGAACAAATTTGGTAGGGATTTCGACATGCACTTCCCGTTAAATCATAGAAAATGAATCAAACTTTTTCCTAAAAAAATTAGATGTTTGAGCATCTCGGATTAAGGGGTCCTAGGAAGCCGAAACACATGCTTGTGCTAACTTTTCTTCTTCCAGTTTTATCTAATTCACCATTTCGCTTTGATTGGTTTGAGTGGTTTTAGCGGGTTTTTTCCTTTTTTTGGTTGGGGTTATTCTAGTTGTGTTTTGGCTAAAACATCTGGTGAATTTGATGGTAAACAATGTGTTTGTGAAAGTTGGGGTAGTGAAGGTTAGGTTGTGAAGGTTGTCATGGTGATGGTTGTGGTTGTGGTTGTGTTTGGAAAGGATTTTGGTATACAAAAGCATATTGAAATTGTTATGGATAAGGTTGTTAATAGGATGAGAAAACTTGATATGACTGTTGAAGAAGTTGAGTTTATGAGATAGGGGAACCATTTTGGAAAAAGTTCATAAAACCACCTTAAGGTAATTCCATGTTCGGGTATTGGCGTGGAGTTGTATCCATTGCAAACGCATTATCAGGATTGCAGTTTCGATGGCTTGGTGGGGTTACTGGTTTATTTTGATTGTGATCCATGGTATTTGGATTTTAACAAGAGAAATGTGTGTGAATGTAAATAGACGAAGAAAATAATTATGTGAAAGATATGGTTTTATGGAGTGGTATTTATAGGTTAAAATATATTTAAAAATTAAAAAATTAAAAAATTAAATATAGTCGTTGAATAGATAGTCAACGAAGTCAAACATCCCTTTTCTCCCAGTGGTCGTTGTAACTCGTGGTGTACACCACAATCAACCACGACCACGACCAATCAGGAACCACGAGGGTGGTGTTCACGGTTCGTGGTCGTTGCCACCTAGAGCACGAGAGGGATCATTGTTGGTACTCCGAAGGAACTCATCTAATAATTCGGAAAATTAATTGTAAGTCCTACAAACGCGAACCAACCAGTGATCAAACACAATCAAGATGCAAAAACAGTAAGAATTAGAAGGACTAAAAGCAAATAAGTTCCAACAATACACACGTTATATTCAAGCCGTAAACGTCTGGTACACATGGAACACACACATACACGTCTGACACATCTGACACATCTGACACATTATTTATATGACCACCAGCCGCAAACACGTTCACGGCCGTGAACCCTACTCGGCTGTAAACACAACCGCAAACACGCATTACATGACCAAAACCCTATCAGACCTATACAGATAGATGCCTAGCGCAAACCAACAAATTATGACCTAACAGTCTCCCCCTTGGTTTGAGATAGCATAGATTTAGTCTTTCTCGATTACCAACACATCTAATCTCCCCATAGCACCCAGCCACATCTTCTTATCAATGATCTCCGCTATCATGCTAGTGAACTCCTTGGCAGCAGACTCCATGATCTCCTGATCGCATAAAATCTGTCACACCCCCAAACCAAGGATGGCAGAAACGTCCGGGGGTGGCGGACTTCATATATAGTATCATTACAACGAGTATAATAGTGCTCAAAGTAAATACAACCATCATAATATAATTGAAAAAGTTACACCGTAGTGTGAGTTTACATATTTCAAAATCAATTACACTATGATGACAAAATGAACTGTTTGACGCCTTAGCGTCCCATCCTCAAAAGCTGCGGTTTACCTGTTTTACTGATTTCCTGAGAATACAAGTAGTTTTGAAGGAGTGTCAACAATTAAGTTGGTGAGTTCATAAGCTTTTGGATGTAGAGCTCGAAAACCCTGGTTACTACCAGTATGTATAATAGTCTCTATTTGAAATAAAACCGAGTATTGTATTCCAAGTTTGAAAACCTTTGTTTGTAAATGTAAGGTATGCTTCAAGAAAATCCAAGGTTTTCCTTATAAAATGTTATGTAGTCTTAAATCCCAAGACTGAGTGTAAGAGTGTGTTTTGTACTTGTAACGTGTTTGTAATTTTAATGAATACCCAAGAAAATCCAATATTTTCCTTATAAAATGTTATGTAGTCTTAAATCCCAAGACTGAGTGTAAGAGTGTGTGTTATACTTGTAATGTGTTTGTAATTTTAATGAATACCCAAGAAAATCCAATATTTTCCTTATAAAATGTTATGCAGTCTTAAATCCCAAGACTGAGTATAAGAGTGTGTTTTGTACTTGTAACGTGTTTGTATGCAGTTTCAAAATAGATAAATCTCATTTTTAAGTAGAAATTCCCGTAAACTATATGTGTCGTTATCTCCCTATGTGAGTCACTATAACCATACTATAACAGAGATGCCTGATGCGACGTTCTTCAGACATCGGAATCGAAATGACATTTGTCACCCCCGATCGGCCGATCGGGCTTATGCAAGCAGCATGGGTGTGGGTTGTCAATCCCAATATATATCTATACACAATTATCACGCTCTCCTTACAAGAGACTCTGGTTATAACTATTCAGGAATTTTAACACGTACTCTAAGAATACAATGAAGACGAGTCTCACAAATTACGATAACGAGTTTACGTGTAGTATGCGAGTAAAACCTTTTTTGTGGTGAAATTGAAACCCCTTTTTGTGCGGTATGTTTGTAACGTGAAAACCCTAAACTATACCCTTTACAGTTTATTGTGTAGTAAATGAAAAACCCTTTTGTATGGAGAGTAAAACCCTTTTCATGTAGTATGTTTGTATTGTAAAATCCATAAACTATACTTATTGTAGTTTATTGTATGTGTTCGAAATGAATGAAAATCCTTATCATGCATGACTAATTTCTATTTATGATGATAAACTAACAACAAATGCATCCAACATTTAGAAACTTATTGTTATGCACTTTGCTCAACATACTACAAAGTGTTGTTAATATTGTAAGCTATGTAACTAGTTTCTAACCTTTCTGCACTGTATTAAAAACATCATAGAAAAATCATACGAAGTCGAAAACTGAATCCGTAAACTCTGAGAGTTTAGAAAATTTGTCTAGTTTATTCATAATTTTTATTATGATTGTTAGAAGTACCTAACTTGTGTGAAAATGTTCATATTCACAGACTGGTCCGAATTCGTTTCTGAAATGATAGGTAGTTTTGTAAAAATCGCCATAAATTGTAGAAAATCGTATGGAGATGTGCAAGTAGTCATTAGAAAGGTATAAACCTAAAATACTTGCATATTATACAGTTTTGAAAGATATTAAGTCTAAGATGGTCAAAAGAGTCCGTGAATAGGACTCGACTTTTCTGATGAAAGCTGTTGTTTGAATTTAGTTAAGTTTTTGGTGTATTAACTTGTATTCCCCCCCCCCCTAAAACTTGAAGAAAACATGAAAATGTAGGGGTATGAACTCACCTTGAGTGATTTCCTGAGATGAATGTGGAAGAAGAGAGGTTTCTAAGTCAAGAACACTTGGGAAGTGCTTGAAGATTTGAAGATCTAAGAACAAATATGTCGATATTTGTGTAAGAATTCTATGATTTTGGTAAAGTTGTGTAGAATTTTTATGTGTAAGAAGGAAAACTTACCAGCAACAGGGGATGGACTTGGGTCTCTTGGGGGAACTCAAGTTTCTAGAGAGAATATAAGAGGAAGTAAAAGTGTATCTTGGGAGGAGGAGAGTGGGGTTTTATAGATGGAAGAGTGAGGGATTAGAGAGTAGGCTGATGGAAGAGATTTGGTGGAGGTATGGGAAGATCTCGAATTGACTAGAGTAAGGTGGGAATAGTGACATGGAGTGGTCATGGAGTGGGTGGGTGGTTGGTGTCATAGATTCTTAGCAAAGTCAACACTCCAAAGTCATACCTTGTACAAGATTTTGTCCAAAGATATAATTTTCCCTCAAATATATGATTAAATTATGGGTCTATGAAGTTTAATATATTAAAATATGGGTTCGGGTGAAAAATCCCTGTCAAAATCATGAAAAACGGGCCTAAAAGACAAATCTAGTCGAAAACCGGGAAAAAGGAGAGAACTTGCGAGACCAGACCGAAGGTTCGGTCCTATAGAGTGAGAACCGAAGGTAGGTTCGGTCCTAAAGCCTTGCACACGAACTTGGTCAGGAGGGAACCGAAGGTGAGTTGGACCGAAATAGACCGAAAGTGAGTTCGGTTCCTAGGAGCATGCAAAGGCAAGGCATGTGAAACGAAAGTGGCTTCGGCCCGAAAGTCCGATCTGGACCGAAAGCGAAATGGAGCGAAGGTACCTGAAAGCGAAATAGACCGAAGGCTTAGTTCATTTCAATCCTAAAGAGGTTTCGGTCCTGAGGCTGGTTTCGGTTCTTAAGAGAGGTTTCGGTTCTTGAAGAGGGTTCGTTTCCTTAAGGCTGATTTTCACATAAACTTCTCGTTTCAAGTGATTTTCGAATAAATTAAGGATCGGGATGCCCCGAGTGATTATAAAAAGTTGAAAGAGATTTTAAGACAGATTTGGGAGAGATTTGGTAGAGATTTAGATAGAGTGAGAGAGATTGAGAGAGACTTTGTCTGTGATCTTTGCGAGTGTTTAACTTCGATACGCAAGGTTTGTAAACCCCGTTTTGCCTTGTTATGAGTGTCATACGCTCCCGTGAGGTATGTATTAATGTTTTATCGAGTAGTTCCATCACTTACCCTGATTAGGGCTTAGATTTTCTGAACACATGAAAACTCTAAGTGATACTTTGCATTAGGATGGTGTGTTGTACAATAGTAAACATAATGTAAACCCTAATATACAAGGGTTAATTGAGTTGGCCGGTTTGACTTGTTGACTTTCTTTGACTTTGACTTGACCAGAAAGTGGCGGTTGTCACATCATCCCCCGTTAGAAGGAATTTCGTCCCGAAATTAGCACTTTGACCGGGACTTCGAGAGTTGGGGAAGAGATGTGGGCATTTTTGTTTCATTCGATTTTCGCTATTCCGGGTGAACTCGGGTCCTTGTTTAACGTTCCAACGGACCTTCACACTAGGGATGCGACTTTGTTTTGTTCTTTTGATCTCTCAATCCACGATTTCTACCGGTTCTTCCACGAAGTGCAGACTCTCGTTGACCTCGATTTCATCGAGTGGGATCACAAGAGTCTCGTCAGACAGACACTTCTTTAAATTTGACATGTGGAAGGTCAGGTGTATGTTGTGAAGTTCTTGGGATAGTCGAAGTTTGTATGCCACTGGGCCAATCCCGGAAATGATTCGTATGGCCCGATATACCCTGGATTTAGTTTCCCACGTTTTACCGAACATATCATTCCTTTCAATGGTGGGACCTTTAGTAGAGCTCAGTCACCAGCCCGAAATTCCGAGGGTTTGCATCTCTTATCCGTGCAGCTCTTTTGTCGCTCTAGAGATGCTTTCAGCCTTTCTCGGATTTGTATGACTCTTTTCTGTAGTCTTTCTTATGATTTCAGGGCCAATGAGGGTGTTGTTAGGGACTCGTCCCTTTGCTAGTTGTGTATCTCCCCTTTCAGCCCAGTGCAACGGTGATCTGCACTTGCGGCTATAGGGAGCTTCGAATGGAGCGACCTTGATGCTAGTGTGATAACTTTTATTGTACGAAAATTCGACAAGTGGTAAATGGGTATCCCAAGCTTTACCAAAGTCAGTCACACAAGCTCTTAGCATTTCTTCCAGGGTTTGAATCGTTCCTTTTGCTCTGCCTTTCGTTTTGTAGGTGGTAGGCCGTACTCATATCCGGCCTGGTTCCCAGAGACTTTTGGAGTGATTGCCAAATTTGCGAAATGAATCTACTGTCTCTATCGGAGGTGATGGACATTGACACATCATGCAGCCCTACAATCTCTTCAATGCATGATCTAATCAATTTCTCTATCTTGTCGGTTTCTTTGATTGATAGGAAGTGTGTGGTAACTTGGTTACAAATTCCAGGGTTATCTGTTTCCACTTCCTTCCGGGTATCACTGGTTGTTGTAGGAAACTCGAAGGCTTCTGTGATTCTACCCTGACCTTGGCACAGGTCAGATACTCGTCCACATATGTAGCGATGTCAGCCTTCGTATTTGGCCACCGATATCACTTTTTGAGGTCCAGATTCATCTTGTTTGAGCCTAGATGAACGGGGTAGCGAGTTTTGTGTGCTTCATTTATAACGACGCCCTTGAATCCACTAACTTCGGTGTCCAGCCCGGTTCATGGGATAACGTGCCCTACCACTCTTGCCTTCTAGGTTCTTATGATCGGTGAAGGTTGTATATTTCGTGTTGTAGAGATAGTACCTCCAGATCTCTAGGGCGAGCACTACTGCTCCAAGTTCGAGGTCATGCGACACCTAGCCGACCGTGTACGCCTTTAGCCGTCTTGAGGCATAAGTAATAGCTTCTCCTCGGAGTGTTGCATAGGGCCTGCTTTAGTGTTTCTCGTTTGTCGATTAGATCGGTAGGGAGCATATGGGTTCGGTTTACGCAACTAGAGTTATTCAGATGGCAAAACGTCTACTTACACTCCTGGGTAGCCTTGTCCCGAAGCTCCTGGTAGGACTCGTACCTGGTCCATCTATCATTAACGCGTGCATATAGGTCGTATGTAATTAAGGTTGGTAAGACAGTCAGATGGGTGACTCTGCCCCAATTCCACAACTAGATACTGAACAGGAAATAGGGCGGAAGCACACATCCAATGTCTGTAGAATCTTAATTATATATTGTCCTCGCGTATACACTTAGTAGTGATAGACTAACCGTATTCTTCCCAAGCCTCCGTGCTTGATCTTGACCTGTTATACGAGTGATATTCTCGACGGGTTTACTAGGAATAATTTGAAAAGGTTCGGAAGGTATAATGCCCTTCCAATGAGTGCTTCGGGTTTCGCAACGAGGGATAACCCGGAGGTCCGTGTCGGATTTGTGTTTATGAGAGGCGAGGGTTTCGATATTCGGCGGGTAAGGTGAAGGGTCTTTTCGTAGCCGTTTAATTGGGAAGATGAGGACAAAACGAATCCAAGTCGAATGACGACTTCGGATCTATTTAGTAAAACATGTGTTAAGTTGTATTCGTACGAATTATTCGTTAGGGAGATAGAGCATCATGTGATTCTTATTAGTATGTTTTGTATTGGTTGGTGTTATTATTACTGCAGATGATTCGCATTGCTGCTACTAATATTGATAGTAGGAGTGCTTTGATTCGATTAAACGAGAGAGTATTTTAACTGCTTTTTGAAAGACGAAAATCTTAGCATGCATATCACATTCATTACAAACATATGGTACTTAAACGTTCTTGTTGTTGGAAACATTACAAAAGTCCTAATAAGGTTCCTTGTTGCTCCTGCTGGTTTGTTTGTCATGCTCCTCCTGCTCCCCCGTCATTCCTCTCAGTTGGACAGTTTCTCTTGATGTGTCCCGTTTCACCGCATAGGTGGCATATTGGACTTACACTGGTATTGGTGATTGAAGCGATGTGTTGGGTCTAGGTCCTGCAGAAGCGGGCAGTATGCCTGTTCCTGTTGCAGTTTTTACAGTGCAACACCTGGCAAACCCATTTGTGATGGTAGTTACACTTGTTACACTTTGGAAGTGTTCCCATATATCGTCTGACTGGTGCTTGAGTGTCAGACGTTGTGGCTAATGTCGAGGCATGTGTCGTGATTGATGTTGTAATCGCAGGGGAAGCCACGGATGGTTGTCTTTTAGCGCGTTTTTGAGATAGGTTGTGCTTCATTTTGACCCAAAACTTTCGTTTCTTGCTCTTGGGTTTGTGGTCTGAGGCGTCTTCGTTGGTAGACACCTGCTGGTGTTCTTGACTGTTACTGCGGTTAGTATTGCCGACACCGCCTTCGTCTCCGTTGGCGTTGTTAGCATTGAGTTGTGCCACGACGGCTATCACGGCTGCCGTAACCGCAGCTTGAAAAGTAGCAGACTCTATCTGCAGGATTTGTGCCTTGCTTGTTGGCTGGTTACCTCCTTGTGAAGACATAACTCTGTTGCATGGGGAGAAACGATTTCGTGAGTGGGGATGATTATCTCTAGTTATATCCTTACCATTTATATACACATATATAAATTTTGCACTTTACTGAACTATTCTTGCTGTTTCTGCTAACATTCCTGAGATGGAGTTATGGTAGTGGGTAGAAGCAGGTTTTGTATGGGCATTAAGTTTTACCCATCCTAGGATTATGTTTTCCCTAAACACACTTAGCTGAGGTGTTCTGATGGGATCCGGTGCATTAGTGTTGGTATGATCGCACACTATAGGCCTACGAAAAAGGCACCTTTCAACTATGAGGTTTAAAAAGGTGAGAGGATAATGAGTCTTGAATAAGGGTTTATACGTCGTGAGTTATCTCACTAATTTTATCTTAGTTCTGAGTGTATCGTGTTCCAATTTTTATGGTGTTCTGAAAACAATTCATAATGAGAGTTTATATGTAATAAACTTATGAATTTTTGGTAGTATTGCTCCCAATGAAATAATACGCATGCCCATTTCATTTGTATGATTCTAGTATATTTAGTTTTAGAGAAAATTTTGTTGTGCCCGATGCAGGTCTACACCACATCATTGCAAGGAAAGTTCGGACCGCAAATACAACCCTCGACTAGTGAAATCACCAAATCGCAGGGTCGAGCTTACACATGGAGGAGAGTAGCACCAACGCACACTCATAGCCCTAATCTACGAGGTCTTGTGAGTAACATGAACTCTGCTCATGATAATACGTCCCCGGTGGTTCTTGAAACGAAGTCGATGCGTCCTGTAGTTCTGCCAACCTAAGCTCGGCTGCGACCACTCTCTCTTCGAGTGTCGAGTGTCTATCCTGACGCTCTCTTGCCTTCGCCCGAGTGACAACAAGGTCCTTAATGAGTTGGTCTTTGAAATAGTAGTCTCTTTCCAAGTCTCGAGTTTGTGAGATGATAGCGTCTGTAGCAGCACGTAGTTCCCGAACTCGATTCGCAGTCTCCCTGTTTTGGTCCCTGATGGTTGAGGTTACCGCAACCTCGTTGGTCTCCAAATGGTGATCGTTGTACCTGCTGGCGACTCCACCCTTCGATCAATGCTGACCAACGGGGCACAGGTTCGATGTAGTCGAAACGGTTGACGAGAGCCCTGACTATGTAAGGAGAGTTGACGACCTCTGGCTCCACTTCCGATTCTTTTCCTAATCACCCACTAACTCTCCGGGTTCGGAAAGTAGGGGTCTCCTGGTAAGTAGAATCTTGCCATGATGTCCGTGCGAGAATAGGGGTGAGGTAAGAGGCATATAATAATCATATTCCTAGAAATACTTATAGGGGTTTGATCCTCCTTAGTTAATTCTATAATGACATGGTGCATACCAGTTACATATAACAAATGATATGATAGACCTTCGAATAAGTGATCATACTCCAAAACCACAACCAAACAAGGAACAGGAAGTGAAGCAATGATCACAGATTCTAAGTCTATGATATCTAAGTTATATATAACTTTAGCGTATCCACTTAGTGATTGTAGATCTACTAGCAAGAATCTGTTTAGTTTTCACATA